>NC_084835.1:125477647-125767647 GCF_033115175.1 Lepus europaeus
TCTCTCTTACTGTTGTGCTGACTTTCAAATAAATGAAAATAACTTTTTTAAAAAAAGATGTTTATGATGCAAGAAATGCACATTTAAACAGTGTGACACTCTTTGAATTATCCCATTAGCAAAGGCTCAGCTCCGCGGCCACACCAGCTGCTTATGAGGCCGTTGGGCCAGGGCCCTTCCTGTGGGGCTGGGGAGCGTGGGCATGTCTCAGGGAGCGTGGGCATGTCTCACCGGGGAGCGTGGGCATGTCTCACCGACGCTGGCTGATGTCAGACACGTGTTTGTGCAGCCTAGCCGTGCAGTTCTGAGGTTTAGCTGGGCGACTACTGGGCCGGAAGGAGAGCTGAGCAGTGAGTCGTTCACCGCTCCCATGACCGCTGTGCTCGGGTCCCTCCCTGCCCGGCTGCACTGCCCACTGTGGCCACAGAGAGCCTTCTCGATAAGCCTCAGCCCCGCTCAGTGTCATTACAGTTTGCAAGGAGACGCCTTGTGGCCACAGGTGGGGTCTGCGCCGTGAGGGGTGGGCCTGCCAGGGTGCCCCCCCAAGCTGGGTGTGGCCACTACATTGCCCACACGCAGGGAGCAGGGCCTGTGCCAAACCGTGTCTGTGTTTTCATGAGAAAAATGAAGCTGTGTGTGCGAAGCCCCCACTCGCTGCATCCAAGCTGGCCTGGCCTGCCTTGCCCTGGATCCACCCTGTCACTCTTCCAGGCAACCCTGGTCCCTGGCTCTCTGGGCAGAGCCCCTGAACTCTGCATCAGGCCTGGCTCTGAATTCTGCACGTGCAGAGAGGGACCCACAGCCTTGCGCACTCCCAGGGGCCCCTCGGGGAGTTGCTCTGGCCTTGGCATTGGGTGTTCAGCAGTGTGGCCAGCCAGATCCCCTCAGGGACCATGCTGTCCCAGCTGTGCTGTGTCCGGCATTTGGCAATACCAAGGCGGAGCTACCTGCTCTAACACGGGTAACACCTGCACGTCTGGTTACACCTGTCTTGTCTCCTTAAACCCAGCCAGAGATGTGCATGGGAGGGAAAGTGTGACCACAGGGAGAGTGCCCGGTGGACACCACACCAGACGCCAAGTTTCCCCGCCCCCAGCTCTGGAGGCTGCAGGTGCCAGGAGCTGTGGGGAACCTGAGGCTGACATGCCCCAGCTCCCGCTCATCACCCCTGCCAGCCCTGGCTCCTGCCTCAGCCCAGCAGACTTGAGACCGAAAATCGGGACCCCACAGCCCCAGTCTGGGGCACCAGGCCCAGCAGAGAGGGCTGCCGTGTGCCAGGCTGCAGCAGGATTTGTGGACCACAACCATTCCTGCCATCGAGGACACCACAGAAGGCAGACGTGGGGAAGTGGGAGGGGCCAGGACAGAGACCCACAGTGGGGCTCATGTTCCGAGGGCAAAAACGCAGCCCAGAGCCAGGGAAGAGAGCGCCGGGTACGCCGAGGCCCCTCCCCGTGGGACCTCTCAGTGGGCGCGGGCCCCTAACGCCCCACACACCAAATGGGAATGACGTACACCATGCTTCTCTGGGGGAATAGTCTAGAAGCTTCCAGGGAGAGAGGCAAGAAATGAGGTTCCATGGCAGGCTTGGGGGTGGGAAGAATGGCCTTGGCCAAAAGCCAGGACATACAGCGAAGAACGTCTTCGAAATTCTGGGTGAAACTGCTTTCCACCTGTGCCTCTGTGTTGAACCAGGCTTGCAGCCAACGTGGAGCTAGAGCAAGCGTGCTCCAGCCCAGACGCGTGAGCCCTGGAAACAGCTGCCCCTGCGCGCTCAGAGCCCGGAGGCCTTGGCCAGCGGTCTCCTGGGAAAGAGTCCACCAAGCACCTGAGGCTTTTGAGCACTGAGGGGCTACGCCATGGCTCCTCGAAGCTATGCAACCTGGGAGGGAAGTGAGCACTTGAGGGGCACAGAGTGTCGCACGAGAAGGAACACGTGTAGCGCCCAGCTCACGGGACATGCTCACGCTCTGTGCAGCCTCCTCCCCGGAGGACAGCCGCGTGCCAGGCAGCGAGGAAAGGACCCCACCCCCGCCCCCAGCCCAGCCCAGCCCAGCGCAGGGCAGCAGGCAGCAGCGGCAGCAGAGCTGTGTGAGAAGCCCGTGAGAGCTCAGAGCAAACCAACCCAGGGATCGGCGTGTGACGCCCAGTGACCCCGGGGCAGGCCTCGCCTGGCAGTGACAGCTGTGTCCCACCAGGGGTGTGGCGCAGTGCCCAACTCAGCTCCTGGTGCCACCTTCCCGCTAATGCAGACCCTGGCTCGAGACAGCCCCAGCCCAGCCCCGGCCACTGCATCCGTTTGCTGAACTTTGCACAGCTAGATGAAAGAAACCAAAGGCCAAATAAGCAGAGCCAGTGGTGTTGGTGTCCCCATAACTGGGCTGTGGAATGAAATTATAAAACTCACAAGGAAAGGCAAGGAAGCTATTTTGAAAAATAACTTTTATTTCCTACAAAGCCACAGGCCTAAAACAGGGGTGGTGGAAGCACCGGCAGCCACCGGGGAGGAGCAGCTTCCCACCCCCGGCTGCTGCTGAGCCTGCACAAACAAAGCGAGAGCGCAGCGAGCCACAACACCCCTTCCTAAGAGACAAGCCCTGGGCAGCACTGCGGTGCAGCCAGCTGAGCCGCCGCCTGCGATACTCATGTCCTGGCTGCCCCGCTCCTGATCCCTGCTAATGCACCTGGGAAAGCAGCGGAAGATGCCTCAAGTCCTTGGGCCCCTGCACCCACGTGGAGACCTGGAAGAAGCTCCTGGCTCCTGGCTTCAGCATGGTCCAGCCCTGGTCCTTGGGGCCATCTGGGGGAGTGAACCAGCAGATGGAAGCTTTCTCTGTGTAACTCTGTCAAATGAATAAATCTTTTGAGAGTGAGAGCACGCTAGCTCCAGACTGGGAGAAGATCTTTGCAAGCCACACAGCCGACAAAGACTTGTAATTGGATTCTAGAGAGAACCACAAAACCTCTGTAGGAAGACAACCCCGTCAGGAACAGACGGAACACAGATGACCAGTACAGACATGGCAAGGAGCCCGGCCTCGCTGCTTACTAGGGAATATGAGCTGGACCGTGATGAGAGATGTTGCCCTGTGCTGCAGTTTCTGACCGAGTGACCTACCTGCCGCGCATCCAGCCCTCCAGCCAGGAGGAAGCCGAGCGACCTGCCCTGTGTCCAGCCTGCCAGCCCAGGAGGAAGCCGAGTGACTGGCATCCAGCCCTCCAGCCCAGGAGAAAGCTGAGCGGCCTGCGTCCAGCTGTCCGGCCCAGGAGGGAGCCAAGCGTGTGTCCAGACTCGTGTGAACAGCCCCAGTGGAGGCAGCTCAGATGCATCTCTGCAGACCCACGGGCACACTCTGGCCCCACCTGGCACACAGAAAGGACACTGCTGACAGCAAAACAGGGCTGGATCTCAGGGATGTGACATGGGGAAGGCCAGACGGGTCCTGGGCGGGGGCTGCACTCGCCGGAGCCGCTGGAGGGGCGGCGGAGGCCAGAGCCCCGCCTGGCAGCCTGGGGCCGGAGGGACTGGCTGTGCTCACCGGCCATGGCCCCCACCTGTCCTTTCCCAACCTCCCACCCACTCCCATGTGTAAGGGTTAGTTACAGACCAAACCTGAGCCCCACCTGCCTCCCTGCCACTTGCCCAGCTGCTCCCTGGGGGGACCAAAGAGCACTTGATCCCCCTCGGGTCCAGACAGCACAGCTGTCACCATGTCTTTGGGGGTGGTTCAGCAGGACAGGAAGTGCTCGTGGACCAAGCAGTCCCACACAGAGGGGCCAAGGGATTCCCAGCCACCGGCCGGGAGGGAGACCACGGAGCAGCACCATCAAATGTCAGATCCATGCCCTGGGCAGGCGCTGGCCTGGGGGCGATGGAGGGTTGGGCAGGGCCAGGGAGGCCAGCTCAGGAATCCTAGGAATCCCGTCTCGCCCTCCCTCTCCCTGCTGGTGCCCCGCCCCTCCTGGTGGACAGGGAAGCTTCCTGGCTGATCCCTTCATGCACTTGGGGAAGCCTCGCTGAGCCCTCTCCCTGGAGCCTGGACCGCTGATCCCAGCTCAGTGCCCCAGGAGGCACAGGCTGCCTCTGGGCTTCAGCGCCTGCTGGGCCTGTGCTGGCCCTTGCAGCTCCCTCCCCAGTGTAGCACAAACCGGCACGGCCAGAGCACTTCCCCAGGCTGTGGCCTCGGCTCCCCACACTGCCCCACGCTGTCCAGTGGGTGCTCACATCCTGAGCTCTCCATTGCCAAGAACTCCCACTACTTCCTTCTCCCCCTGCTGAAGTGGGAGTTGCTCTTCCGGCACCTTCCGCAGGCGCCCACAGGGGCCCATGGGGGCCCAAAGTCCTGTAAACCGGAGTTCTCCCTGCCGCTGGGAAGGGTGGTCCACACTCTGTCCAGGAAGAGTTGGCCTGGGTCCCTCACAAGCCTCCACCCACGGCCAGGTCATGGGACAGTGGGTGAAGCACAGGTCCCAGAGCTCAGAGCCTACCTCCGAGGACCCACAAGTGGCAGCTCAGCCTGTGGTCCAAGGAAAGAAGCCGCAGGGGCCTCCAGAGTGGGGCGAGTCTGGCTGAGCCCGGAGTGGCCAGGCAGGCTGGCGTGTCCACTTGGGACTTGGACTGAAAGCTGCAGGACCTCCTCCCTCCAGACTGCTTGCTGACCTGTGGTGCCCCTCGGCCTCCCTGCAGGGCCCGCAGACCTGGCGGCCCCAGGCTGGCTGGTTCCAACCCTGCCGGGCCCCTGCCCTGGACATGCCTGGGAAAGGCACGGGCAGGCACTCGGCCACCGTGTCCCTCACTGTGCCCTCAGTGCCGTGCCCAGTCAGCCAGTGGCCACCTTCCTCAGGCTGTGCCGGTCCCCAGAGCCAGGCCGTGGACACAGAGCTCAGGAGGGGCCACTGTTGAGCTCCCCTTCCCGGGGGCTGTGTGCTGTGTCTAGGGGGTGTCTGTGATGGAGACAGGTGCTGGTCTGCATTGTTTGAAAGCCCGTCTCACAGCACGCCAGCTCCGCTGTGGTGTGGCGTCACCGTCCTTTTGTGTTGCATCCACATCATCTAACGTGTGTCGTGCGTGCACTGTAGTTCAGTCAGAAATCCAGTCATGGCTTCTGCCTTTGTATCACCTTTCTTATGTGCACTTACTGTGACTGGTGCAGTGGGGTTTGTAGCAGCCATCTTACTTTGTTTTTGCACATCCTGAGCAAACCATCTACTGATTCACTCCCCAGCTGCCCACAGCAGCCTGGGCTGGGAGCTCCGTCCAGGTCTCCCACATCGGGGGCAGGGACCCAAGCCCGTGAGCCGTCACCTGCCTCCTCCCAGGGTGTGCGTGAGCAGGAAGCTGGAATTGGAAGTGGACCTGGGACTGGAACACAATTTGGGGTGAGGCATCCCATATGGAGAAGTGTTTGCTAACGGTGCTGTTTTTCACCACTGGTTTTTTCAGTATACCTTGAGGGTCTTGTTCATGGTTCCTCCAGGGTTTACCGTGTAGAACGTGTCAGGATCTGTGTCAGGTTCACTCTATGGGGGTCCTGCGAGACGCACAAGTGGTCCGCCCACGTGGGAGCGTAGCCTGCCCCTCCTGGTGGTGCTGCTGCTGCACACACTGTGCCGGACAGTGCTGGGCACCCAGGCACACCGTCGGCGTCCTCGCTGTCCCACCCCCACACTGAGCACTTCAAGAGGTCATGGAAAGCGGCATTAAGAGAGAGGTTTATGGAGAAAATTCTGAAATCCATGTCTTCAAAAAGTTCATGGAAATGCATACTTTGAAAAAGCTATGCATGGATTTCAAATTTTGTTGCACCAAAATAGACTTTAGTTCTGTTCTGCACTGACTTTTGGAAGCACCGCCTGTCCGTTGCAGCCCAACCACGTATGTGCACGCTTTCTCCCCACACCTCTTCCAAGAAGCAGCGGCAGCAGAACGCACAGCGGCCAGGTGGACGCACCCTGCGGCGCCTGTGGGGGCTCTGTGGCCAGCAGCTGTCCTCCTGGGGAAGTGCTGCCCCCCTCTGCAGGCTGAGGGGTGCCCCTCCACCAGCCTCTGTGCCTGGCCTGGGGCCTTATTCTTCTCCTGCTGCCTTTGAGGTTTTCCTGTTTATCTGACTTGGAGGTCACAGAGCTCAGTCAGCCGGAGAGGTCTCAGCTGTTCTGTCCCGGTCCCCCCCTCTCCCCTCTCCTGCTGCCCCACCTGCCGAGGCGCTGGTCACCCCTCCTCATTCTCTGCCCCCCAGCTCACGTCATTGTTGAATTCTCTCCCGGTGTGCTAATTCTCTCCGCCTGTTCAAATCCGTTAAGCTCTTCTAGTGAGTTTACTTCTATCTCTGACAGTGCTTTTCAGCCCAGGATCTCGCGTTTTGAGAGCTGTGGCCCTGTGCTGATGAGCTCCTGTCCCCTTCAGTCCCTGGGGACGCACTCACAGCGGCTACTTTGAGGTCGTCTGTGAAGTCACCACCTGCCTCCCCTTTCCTTGGGGCCTTGAACTGCATGGTTGGAAACTGGACGCTCCAGACAATGCATCCCAGCAACCCGGGGCACCCCATGCTGGCCACTTGTCTGCTTGTCCTTAGTGACCAGGCCGGGTCCCTGTGGAGCAGCTGGTGCTGCCCTCCCCCTGCCAGCAGAGCTCAGGCCCTGGGCGCAGGGAGGGCCGGGCTGCTCCTCTACCCTGTCCACACCCAGCTGTCCAGCTGCACTCGGGTGGTTTCGGCAGTGTCCCGGGCCTTGGGTTTCTCTACAAACCGGCTGTGTGGTGGCTCCGTCTCCGTGGTTTCGGGGTCCCCCAGCTCCGAGTCCCAGGCTGCCTCCCGCAAGCTCTCCTGCCTGCGGCCGGGGCTGCGTCAGCTGCACAGGTGGCCCCGTTCCCTGCGCTGCCCGAGTGTGGCCTGGCGTCCGCTCTCCTGCCCTGCCGCAGCGGAGTCTGTCCCTTCGGAGAGCCCGCTCGCTCTCGCTCTCGCTCGGCTCGTTCTCGCTCACTTCTTGTCCCCCGCACCAGAGCACGGGCTCTGAGACAGTGGTAGCGTCACTCTGGCCCCTGCCCCCAGGGACTGCTGGGCAGCTCCTGGCCCCTCCTGGCCTGAATCACTGAGCACCCATCTTCTCCGTGTCCTGCCCAGGAGTGGGGGCTGGGTGGGAGGAGGGACCGGCCGCCCCCACCAACACGGCCCCACGCTGGGGTCGCCGAGGGCAGCGTCCGCCCTGCGGGAGCCTCGTGCTTGGCCCCGTGTCACCTGCTGCCTGCCAGACCCGTTTCCAGAGGCCGGGCTGCAGGTTTGCCTGCGATTCCCACTCCACCCCCACCCCAGCCCGGGCCAGTCCCGGTCAAGCTACCGGGAAACTGGGCCCCAGGTCCGCGTGCTCAGGCCGCCTGTGCCCCAACCGGTGTCCCCTCTCCTCCCCAGGGCGAGTGCTCCCCCAAGTGCCGCAACCTCTTCGTGCTGGAGACCGTGTGCGTGGCCTGGTTCTCCTTCGAGTTCCTGCTGCGCTCCCTGCAGGCCGAGAGCAAGTGCGCCTTCCTGCGGACCCCGCTCAACGTGCTGGACCTGCTGGCCATCCTGCCCTTCTACGTGTCGCTGCTCGTGGGGCTGGCGGCGGGCGCGGGCCCGGGCGGGAGCAAGCTGCAGGAGCGCGCGGGGCTGGCGCTGCGGCTGCTGCGCGCGCTGCGCGTGCTCTCCGTGGTGCGCCTGGCGCGCCACTCGCTGGGGCTGCGCTCGCTCGGCCTCACCGTGCGCCGCTGCGCGCGCGAGGGCGGCCTGCTGCTGCTGTTCCTCGGCGTGGCCACGGCGCTCTTCGCGCCGCTCGTGCACCTGGCCGAGCGCGAGCTGGGCGCGCGCCGCGACTTCCCCAGCGTGCCCGCCAGCTACTGGTGGGCCGTCACCTCCATGACCACCGTGGGCTACGGCGACATGGTGCCGCGCAGCCTGCCGGGCCAGCTCGTGGCGCTCAGCGGCATCTTGAGTGGCATCCTGCTCATGGCCCTGCCGGCCACCGCCATCTTCCACACCTTCTCGCGCTCCTACGCGGAGCTCAGGGCGCAGCAGCGGCGGGGGAGCAGCGTGCAGAGCCCCAACAGCGCCGGCCCGGCTGCGGGGCCCCCGTGAGCGCCCCCGCCACCCTCGGCCGCGAGGAGGCATGGCGCGGAGGCCTCCCTCCAAGCCGGGCCACCTGACCCCTCCCACGCCCCGGCTGAGGGAGACGCGCGCGGGAGCCCGGCGGGCCCGGCCCTGCGGCATCGGAGCTGCCGGCACGGTCAACACAGTGGGCCCAGCCGCTCGACCCGGCGCCGCCACCTAAGCAGGCGCAGGAAGCCCAAGGGGCGCTGAGACCCCTGCACTGCAACCCAAGAAAAGCCCTGGGTCTCCCACAGCACTGGCTGAGTGCCACAGTGCAGCCTGCGGCCTGGGGGCCACCCTAGAGCACAGTGCTACCGGGCCACACAAGGGGCTTCGTGTGTGCAGGCCGCATGCCGAGTGCGGGGAGCCTGGTGAGACAGGAGCACCCCTCCCGGGTCACAGGAAGCATGGACCCAGCTGCACCTGTCAGCCTGCGCGTCACGGACAGGGGCAAGGCCCCCAAGAGGCAGGGCAATGGCCAGGACCAGCATCCCCGCTGTTCCTTCTGCCCCACCCCCATGTGGCCGGACAGTCCTGGAACAAGGAGGTGCTGACCATCACCTCAGGAACCGTGGCCCCGTCACCGAGCACTCTGTTCCCAGCGTCACGTGACCTGTGCCCTGGCCTCTGACCCCTGACCCCCACAACCCCAAACCCAGGCCACCCACACCTCCCCGCTGTCCCTGTGCCTGCAGCTCCAGGTCGGTTTTCGGTGCTGGGGTCAGAACGCCTGCCCCATCTTGCCAGGGAAGCTGCGCCCATGCTCCCAGGGCCCAGTTCCAGCCAGGCCCTGTCCCCCATGTATGGAGGGGCTGCAGCAGCAAGGGCTGTAACCGGGCGGGCGTCGGGGCCCCAAAGGAGAACCCTCAGCACCAGCTGCACCCCTCAAAGCCTCCCCGCCAGGGCCCAGGGGTGCCCACCCGGCCCAGGGCCTGCCGGATGCCCTCAGGCCTACCGCGTTGTGTAGTCCAGGCCTCGGGCACACTTGCAGCAGTGACCACCACAGACAGCTCCGCTTTTAAAAATAAACATTTTTAAAGCATCCAGCAGGCCTCGGAGCTGAGCCAGCGCCTCATTCAGGAGTTTTCTCTGAGGAGAAGGCGGAGCAGCGGCCGCAGACACCTCCCACCACCACAGCAGGGGCAGCGGTCAGGGCTGGGCCTGGCCTGAGTGAGCACAGGTGCGGCCCACGGGGGCTGCACCTGGTGCCCGGCATCCGCGCAGCGGCTCCTGGCTCAGCCAGACAGCAGAGCGCGCGCAGGGCCGACACGTCCAGGGAACGGGGCCGCAGCAGCAGCAGCGGGACGGCAGCTGGGACGGCGCGCCGGGCGGAGCCAGCTCCCGACTCCAGCTCTCCCCGGTACCCAGCCTCCAGGCCCACCTGCCCGGCACAGCCTTGGCCTGGGACGGGGGCGAGGGGCGAGGCCGGAGCTTTAGGCCAAAGTGTGGTAGACACTTGCTTTTGTCGCCCCCTCAGACACATGCACACCCGGCCCCTGGGTAACGCCCACTCTGCTGTCCTCTGCGGCGAGCCCCTGCCCAGTGCCCACCCTGACACCACCACACCCAGCTGACCACCTGTGGGCACTTCGAGGCCCACCGTCCCGCACAGGGGGCGCACAGGGCCAGCCGGCGCCTGCAGCCCAGGTAGGCATGCTTGTCCTCCCTGGTGGCCTCAGAGGGCCTTGGCACTGGCCGGGTGTGCTGCGTGGGGCACCGGCTTCTGGGGGTGGCGGGCGAAGGCGTAGGCCTGGCCCAGGATGGCCAGGTCCACCAGCACCTGCAGGAGGCCACACACGGAGAACTGCAGGGGCGCAGCCTTGAGCAGGAAGTAGGCAGTCTTGAAGGTGTCGCCGCTCGTCCACATGAGCACCATCTTGATGCTGCAGACACACAAAGGGCAGTCAGTGCGGGGACCGTGGGGGACGCGCCCACCCTTGCCCCTCTGGCCCCACGGGCTCTCGGGGCTGAGCCCTGAGGTCAGCCACGGCAGCGCGGCTGCAGGGAGTAGCCGGACCAGGCATCAGAGTAGCCCACGGCCTTCTGGCTGCTCAGTGCTGCGAAGAGGGCTGCCCCTGGCCCCAGGCCCCTCGACCTGGCCTGAGGTGTCGCCCGAGGGCTGCCCCTGGCCCCAGGCCCCTCGACCTGGCCTGAGGTGTCGCCCGAGGGCTGCCTCTGGCCCCAGGCCCCTCGACCTGACCTGAGGTGTCGTCCGAGGGCTGCCCCTGGCCCCAGGCCCCTCGACCTGGCCTGAGGTGTCGTCCGAGGGCTGCCCCTGGCCCCAGGCCCCTCGACCTGGCCTGAGGTGTCGTCCGAGGGCTGCCCCTGGCCCCAGGCCCCTCGACCTGGCCTGAGGTGTCGTCCGAGGGCTGCCCCTGGCCCCAGGCCCCTCGACCTGACCTGAGGTGTCGCCCAAGGGCTGCCAGGAAGGCCGCTGCCACCCCACGAGCTGTGCGGCAGCACCCGGGGCCCAGCCGCCCTCCCTGCCGTCCCTGGTGATGGTGCGAAGCTCCCTTCAGAGGCAGCAGCTGCGCCTATCGTCCCCGGCCGCCTCCTGGGCTCGCCAAGCGGTGAGCATAGCACAACCGTGTCAGGCGGAGATCAGTCCCGAGCGCTGGGCGGGCTGCCCACAGCCCAGGGGGAGGCTGCTGACCACGGACGGGCAGGTGCCCTCGGAGTGCAAACCCTCACCACGCACGGGGCCAGGGAGCCGTCCACACCCACACCAAGGACACGGCCACCTCCTGGAGCCCCAGAAGGGAGCCCGCTCTGGGCTCACTCAGCTGAGCATGGAGCCCTTGGTGCAAGGGGCCCGCCAGCACCTGGACACGGACCCCCTCACCCTCAGGCTGACCGGGCTGCCCACAGCCTGCTCCCTCCCCCTGCTGGAAGGCCCTACACCTGGATGTCCCCAGAGCAACAGCTTGTGAGCAGGGTGGGCACCAGCACGGCAGTCCACACGGTGCCGGGACACATCCCACATCAGAGTGCCCAGAGTCAAGTCCCCGCTCCGGCTCCCTGCCACCCACCGGGCACACCTGGACTGAGCTCTGGGCTCCTGGCTGTTGTGGGTGCTCAAGAAGAACCGATAGATGGACAGTCTCGGTTTCCTCTCTGCCTTTCAAATAAAATCAGCGTGCGTTCACAGAAATACCCCAGAACCACAAAATAAATGCCTGTCTGCTCTGCCCACTGCCTGACAGTGCGGTGGCGCTTCTCCGGGCAGGTACTGACCCCGGGAGCCCACATGGGGCCACCAAGGGCCAAGCCGCCCTAAGTCAGCTGCTGTCCAGGCTCTGGCTCTCAGTGGACAAGGGCCCTGCCCCACAGCTGCACGGAGACCAGCAAGGACCAGCGCCTGGTGTGGGCATGTCACAGCATGGCCCGGCGCTGCTGCACTCGGGCAGCTGAGCTCGTGCAGAGGGGCCGCCTGGGCTAGGACGGAGGGGGTGGAAGGAACCAGCGGGAAGGCGGCCACAGCCGGGTCAGCCAGCAGGTGGGGCTGAGCGCCCCGAGTCACAGGGCTGTGCTGGGTCTCCGGGACCAGCTCCACCCCCAGCAAAGGCAGAACCCAGGGCCTCAAGAGAGGGGGCTGAGGAGGGCCCCTCTGCTGTCCACTGCGCTCGACCCCCGGGGCTGCCTGTGGCCTGAGTCCCTCCTCTGGCACAGCCACTAGGGGGGACTTTCCACGCAGGTCAGTTGTGCGACGTGCCCCTCAGTGTCCCCCCATTCTGTCTGGTGCGTCTCCCACCAGAGGTGTCTCCCACACACAAGGCCACGGCAGTTCGCAGGTGTGACAACTCTGTACCTGCTGTGGAGGCACAGTGAACACCTGGGCACTGACCAAGTCCTCTGACCTCTGCTGTCACCACACGGCACGCTCCCCATCCACAGAAGTGCAGTGGACCCAAGACCCAGGCGGGATGCACAAGCTGACCCCTGCTGCCCACCCTGGCCTTGGGGCAGGACTCAGGCCAAGGGCCGCTGCCCCTTCACAAGGTTCCCACTGTGGGGGCCGACACCTGGCGGCGGATGCAGCAGGTGCCCAGCACCGCTCGGTGACCCGCAGAACTCCACGACAGCGGTCCAGCTCCGACCGTCTCCACGCAGGACTGCTGGACTTCCTCAGCGCCACTGCCTGGGCAACGACGCGAGGCTGGGACTTGCGGGGGAGGCCCCCAGCCAGCGAGCGGGCGTGCAGTTTGCCTCACCCCACCCTCAGAACTGGTCTTGAGTTAGCGGGGAACCTGCTGAGTGGCTTCCCTGGGAGAGCGTGCTGGGATAGAAGCTGTGGCCGCAGTCTTCACAGACGAGGGCCGTCTGGGTAACAGGCGCTCAGGCTGTTTGCCCTTGGGTCAGCGCCCTGGCCCAGCTCCTGCAGGTTCAAGTCCAAGGGCATGCAGTTGGGCACTGTGCCCCCCATTTTTTTAAAGATGTATTTGAATGAAATTTTTTTTATTTGACAGGTAGAGTTATAGACAGTGAGAGAGAGAGCGACAGAGAGAAAGGTCTTCCTTCCATTGGTTCACCCCCAAATGGCTGCCATGGCCGGTGCTGCACCGATCCGAAGCCAGGAGCCAGGTGCTTCTTCCTGGTCTCCCATGCGGGTGCAGGGCCCAAGCATTGGGCCATCCTCCACTGCCCTCCCTGGCCACAGCAGAGAGCTGGACTGGAAGAGGAGCAACCAGGACTAGAGCCCGGTACCCATATGGGATGCCGGCGCCATAGGTGGAGGATTAACCTAGTGAGCCATGGTGCCGGCCCCTTAAAGATGTATTTAAAAGAGAGAGAGAGGGAGTATCTTCCACTGCTGGTTCACTCCCCAGATGGCTGCAGTGGCCAGGGCTGGGCCAGGCCAAAGCCAAGAGCCAGGGGCCCAAGCACATGAGACATCCTCCACGGCTTTCCAGCAGGGAGCTGGATCAGAAGTGGAGCAGCTGCACTGTAGGCAGTGTCTACTGGATACACCACAGCACTGGTCCCTCCCCCTTTTTTAAAGAAAGTAACTTTTTTTAAGCCATTGCCTTAATTTTATAAATTATTTTCATCTACTTGAAAGAGTGACAGATCTTGCACCCGCTGGTTCACTCCCCAAGTTCTCAAAACAGCTGGGGCCAGACCAAGCCCAAGCCAAGAGCCTGAAACTCCACTTGGGTCTCCCACATGGCTGGCAGGAGCCCAAGGACTTGAGCCATCACCTGCTGCCTCCCAGAGTGCATTAGCAGGAGGCCGGAGCAGAACTCCAACGTGGAATGCAAGCATCGCAGGCGCTGGCTTAACCCGCAGCAGCACAGTGCCGCCGGCACACCGAGCGGGCTGCAGAATCTGCCCGGCCCGCTCCTGACGCTGGTTAAGCCGCGTCTCCGTCTTCTCGGCCGTGCGGCTTTAATGCTGTCCCTTGCAGATCTTTCCAAAGAACCAGCTCTGCGTGGGACTGCGTGCTTTGTGCTCGCGTCATGCGTTCCTCCTGAGCTCTGCCTTGCATGTCACTTTATTCCTCAGTAGGAGGGGAGACCTGGGGCTTGCCGCCTTCCCGCTATCAGCAGCTCGTGCTACAAGTTCACATCACTGCAGATCTCCGTTAGCATTGCCTCACCGCATCGACAGCTCCGCTGTTTTCTCTCCGTTCAATACTACCTCGAGGTCTGGCCAGAGGTCTGCCGTGTCGCTGCGCAGTTCTCTCGGAGATTTTCCTTACATGATCTCTTCCTTACACTTCAGTCATACGTGCTTTGATGACATCAGCTTCCTAAAATAACCAGAATCCGGCCGGTTCTGCCGTGTGCAGCGCTGCCGCCATGTGAATGGGAGAGCTCGCGGTGGGGGGGGCCCTGTGACGGACGCCCCTGCGCCCCGGGCACTGGTGCCAGGGCTGCACCCCACACCTGCGCAGGCCCTGCGAGCAGCGGGAGGAGAGACCCTGCCGTGCCGTTCCCAGAGAATTCGCCACTTGTGCCGTCATCAAGCTCCTCGCTTTCCAAAGCTGTGCTCTCCCACCTGTCCTGTCCTGCACGGTGGCACCAACTCGGGACCTCGGCGCCACGCAGCAGGACACGAGCCTCTGGGGCCAGCGAGCCCAGAGGGCCAGAGTCGCCCTCAGCGTCAGACCCCCCAGGCCCCAGGGTGAAGATGCAGGATGGGGAAGCTGCTCAGCCCCAGCCAGCACACAGCATCATGGGGTCTGGGAGCAGGGCCAGGCAGCGCTGGGGAGGCTGTGGGCATCTGGGCAGAGCCCCCAGCACGGTGTCCCACATTCCAGTGACCCCAGCCTCCTGCACTCAGCTCCTCTCGCTGGGAGCGGCCATCCCGGCCTCTCTCCTGCTCTGGTTTCCGACACTCCCAGGAGAGCACAGGCGGCCTCTCGGCTCTCACACTGTTGCCGGGACAGAGCCCGGGGGCTCAGGAGACCACAGCACCCAGCGCCTTGGAAGCGTCCTGTGTGGACACTCGGGCCCCAGCCAGCCCCAGTCTGCTCCCGCGCACCGAGCTCTGCGGAGCCAAGGACCTGGCGCGTCCGCCTGGGCCACGCGTGACCCACGCCGTAGCCTCGGGCAGTCGAGCGGTCACTTCCCTTCAGCGTCCTCTGGCCCTAGGCCTCCCTGGAAAACCAGATGATGCAAGCACACGCACACCACTCACGGCCACGCTGCACTCCCCGTGGCGCAGCGGGGGGCTGTAGCCAGTCTGTGGGGCTCACTCACATTTGGGGACGTGGCTCCTCTCAGAACTGCTCCACGGAATGAGCTAGAAACAACCCGCAAAACATCTCCACGGAGCTGGCAAACACCAGTGCCCTAAACCTGAAAGAAGGCTGTGGGTTCCCATCTGAAAATCGGGAGAAGACAGATGGCCTGCGGCCTAAACCCACAGGCGACGGATCAGCGGAGGCGGCACAGGAAATGAAACAGAAAGCCCACAGCGGGCTTCGTCCCAATCAACCCTGTGCCACGAGGGACGCCACCAAGAAAGTGGAAAGGCTGCCCACAAGAGGGGAGGAAGTCTAAGTCCCACGGGGGCTTCAGGGAGTTCGTGGAGATGCCCACCGTGCTGGGGTCCGTGGAGATGCCACGTCTGGGTCCACGGAGACGCCCACATGTGTCCGGTGTCCCGGCAGATGTCTGGGCTGTGCTGAGTTGAGCCCGTCCTCTCCTGCGCGTGCCCTCCTGCGGGGGCCCTTGCCCTGCGGCCATGGCCCTGAGCAGTGTCCCCGCCGGACTTCACCAAGAGCCGGGAACAGCTTTCTCCCACAGCGTCCCCTCCCAGCCTCTCGGCCGCTGGACGTCACTGGTGCGCCCCTGCCGGCGCCCACTGCACACACAGACATGGGCAGCCTGGGCGGGCACTTGGAGGCTCCCGGAAGAGGGGATCTGACAGACAGGCAGGGCGCACTTCCCTGGGCTCTGGGAAGACTCACTGCACCAAGATAAGCGCAGCTCCGCTTTGCCGGCTCCCGAACACACAGAACACTCACGCTCAGCCAGAGAACCCACAGCTCAGGCAGCAGCGGCGGCGCGGTGGGCGCCTGGACAGTCCTCCACGTGGCAGGGAGGGCGGCTGACACCAGCGAGGGCTGGGCCAGGGCGTGCAGGTGGGTGCAACACGGCCCTTCCCGCGACAGTCAGCCCTGGACCCTCAGTGCGTCCCAGGAGAAGGAACTGCAGTAAATGGAGCATCCCCGTCCCGCCAGCCTGGACCAGCGCATGAGGTCTGACCGGCACTGAGCGCTCGGGCACAGAGGTTCCATCCGTGCCCACCGTGGAGGGCAAAGTGCGTCCGCCCAGCTGCCTGGCCGGCGAGCAGTGTGTTGCCCGTGTGACGGGAGCGGGCCGTGTGGCTGGCGTGTCTCCCGTGTGACGGGAGCGGGCCGTGTGGCTGGCGTGTCTCCTATGTGACGGGAGCGGGCTGTGTGGCTGGCGTGTCACCCATGTGACAGAAGCGGGCCGCGTGGCTGGCGTGTCTCCTATGTGACGGGAGCGGGCCGTGTGGCTGGCGGGTCTCCCGTGTGATGGGAGCGGGCCATGTGACTGGCGTGTCTCCCGTGTGACAGAAGCGGGCTGTGTGGCTGGCATGTCTCCTGGTGACGGGAGTGGGCCGTGTGGCTGGCATGTCTCCTGGTGATGGAAGCGTGTTGAAGTCACAGGACCGTGAACACGTGGAGCCCGCTCGCTCCCTGTGGGGCTCTGTGCTGTGTCGTGGCCCAGCAGAGCAACCCTGAATGCTCACCCTCGCGGGCCCAGCCCCAAATGCAGCCACTGACCTGGCGCGTGTGCTCCTGGGCCACCGCATGCGCAGACCTGGAGGTCTGAGGCTTCCCAGAGCCTGCTCCCCAGCTCAGCCCCGGATGTGGCTGTGATGGCCCGGGAGCCCCCTGAGGAAGACACCCGTGTTTAGGGTCTGCTCAGCACAGCGGGGCCCATGTCCAGCCTGGCCTCCCACTCAGCCCACAGCCGTTCAAACAGCTCCTGTGATGCAGCAGGGTGCACCTGCCCCCTCCTCGCCCTGTGCGCTCACGCCACCCCCTCCCTGAAGAATCTCGCCTTTCCAGTGGCTTTCCCGGGGCCGGCCCCCCTTCCACATGCACCTGCAGGGTGGCGTTCGCCACGGGCCTCCCTCCTGCCCCAGGCCCTGTGCTGACAGGACCTGCGGGACGTGGGCTCGCTGTGCTCTCAGGGCGCTACCACTCACTTTGCAAAAGGAAGGAATTCAGAAATGCCTCGGCAGCTTCCCCAAGGTAGACGAAGGAGTGCACGCGCACCATCAGAGTGGCGGCCCGTGTGGACACACGTGCACACCACCGGACACACGGACAAGTGGGGCAGGACCTCCTGCGCGGGGAGGACTCTGTCGACTCAGGGACTCAGGACTCCCGGCCCTGATGCAGCCCAGGGACCTGCTCTTCAACGCAGAGCAGAGGCCATGGGTCCCAGAGCTGGGCAGCGCCCCCACTTCCCAGCCTGGGCCAGGGGTCCTCAGGACAGCCAGGACCACCACGCTGCACTCACAGGCTCACAGGACTGCTTGCCACAAACCCCCGGTTGGTGTGCCTATACTTCACTTAAAACGCGACCCTGGGAGCACAAGCCAGGATCGCCTAAAATCTGTCAAACTCAAGGCAGAAGCACCAACCCCACCCACCTGGGCATTCCTGGGCCTGGCTGGGCAGGGAAGGGTCCCAGGATGGCAGGTCTTCTGGCAGGGAGGGGGCGACACCCCGGCAGCCACCAGCAGCCTCGCCTGAGCTGTGCACCTGAGCCAACATGACCAGGTATTCCCAGGGAGGGCCCCAGGTTCAACAAGGCCACCAGTACAAGGGTCACGAGTGGGAAACACCACACCCAGGCCAGGGTCACCTCACCCTGCCCAGTGGACCCCACACCCCACGCAGAGGTAAGGGCGGCCCTGGCACCCCTGTCAGCTCAGCTCCCCGGGCCCTACCATGACACTGTTCTTAGGGAGGTCTCCAGGGAAGACGGGGATCAGAGAAGTCGGCGCCATGGCCTCCCCAGGACCGTCTCTCAGTGCTCTAACCACCCCCCCACTCACAGGAGAGGGGAGCCCAGGCCAGGCACACCTGGGGACAGTCACAGAGCCACCCTGGCCTGTCCCCTGGGCTCAGGCTACGTCCTCACAGCTCTGGGCAGCTGCAGTCCCACCCAGCACCACCTGCCCAGGACAAGAGGTCAGGACCCGTGTCTGTTGGCCATCGCGATCGTCGGGCGCGGGCTCAGCCTGGGCCCTACCTCATGCCCTCGGTGGAGCGGTGCCGGTGGTTTCGGTAGAGCTGCGGCACGCCCAGCATGGCCTCGGTCAGCACGGCCAGGAAGCCCAGCGTCTCCACGAACAGCGTCGAGTCGATGGACAGGTAGGTGACGTAGGCGGCCACACCGGCAAAGGCCAGGACACACTGCACGTAGTCCCCAAAGCTGCTCCAGTGCCAGAAGTGCCGGGGATCGAAGTCTAGGCGAGAGGAAGAGGGGGTCAGAGAGGGGAGGGGAGCAGGTGCGCTGGGACAACCAGACAAACCATGGCTCTGCCCCTGCAGAGTGACAGGCCCTCCCAGTACCTGCCCCCTTCACTGCCCCGAGACCGGCACTAATGGCCGCAGGCCGGGGTGCGGCAGGTCCTGGCCCTGTGGTTACCACGCCACATGGGACAGCGCCTCCCATATGGGAGCACCTGGTCTGAGCCCTGGCTCTGCTCCCAGCTCCAGCCTCCTGCTGATGCACACGCTGGGCGTCCCTGCCAGCCGGGGGAGACTCGACAGAGCTCCGGGCTGCCAGCTCTGAGCCAGTCCAGATGCAGCCTTTGGAGGGGGAGTCAGCAGGCGGGAGAGCGCTCTCTGCCTCTGTCTCTGCCTCTTTCAAACAAATAAATAACATCTTTTTAACTCAGGAAAAAAGAACAACCTGACACATGACTTCGTAAAAATGTAAAACCTCCGCTTGTCAAGAGATACCATTGAGAAGAAGCAGCCACAGACTGCAAGAAAAATTCTGCAAATCTCACACGTGTTAAAGGGGCTGTTTACAAAACACAGAAAACCCTAAACCCTCAGCCAACAACACAGTTCAAGAGTTGGCAATGGGTCCAACGCTGTGGTGTAACAGGTAAAGCCGCCTGCAGTGCCGGCATCCCACACGGGCACCAGTTCAAGTCCCGGCTGCTCCACTTCCGATCCACCTCTCTGCTGTGGCCTTGGAAAGCAGCAGAAGATGGCCCAGGTCCTTGGGCCCCTGCACCCACATAGGAAACCTGGAAGAAGCTCCTGGCTCCAGATCGGTGCAGCTCTGGCTGTTCCAGCAAATTGGGGAGTGAACCAGCGGACAGATGACATTCTCTCTCTCTCTCTCTCTCTCTCTCTCTCTCTCTCTCTCTCTGCCTCACCTTCTCTCTTTGTGTAACTCTTGACTTTCAAATAAATAAATAAATCTTAAAAAAAAAAACAGTTGGCAGAAAATTTGGGATTTTCAACAAGGAAAGGACCAGGATCACTAAGTCCAGGGAACATATGGCTCCCACAACACATAGCCCAAGGCCACGAGGAGTCCACGGCCAGAACAGGACCCTGGCCACACCTCACAGAAGACACTACCTCCCGCAGGACAGGCAGACCACGGCCACGAGGAGTCCACGGCCGGGAAGGACCCTGGCCACACCTCACAGAAGACACTACCTCCCGCAGGACACACAGACCACGGCCACGAGGAGTCCACGGCCAGAACAGGACCCTGGCCACACCTCACAGAAGACACTACCTCCCGCAGGACACACAGACCACGGCCACGAGGAGTCCACGGCCGGGACGGGACCCTGGCCACACCTCACAGAAGACACTACCTCCCGCAGGACACACAGACCACGGACACGAGGAGTCCACGGCCAGGACAGGACCCTGGCCACACCTCACAGAAGACACTACCTCCCACAGGACACACAGACCACAGCCACGAGGAGTCCACGGCCAGGACAGGACCCTGGCCACACCTCACAGAAGACACTACCTCCCACAGGACACACAGACCATGGCCACGAGGAGTCCACGGCCGGGATGGGACCCTGGCCACACCTCACAGAAGACACTACCTCCCGCAGGACACACAGACCACGGACACGAGGAGTCCACGGCCGGGACGGGACCCTGGCCAGACCTCACAGAAGACACTACCTCCCACAGGACACACAGACCACAGCCACGAGGAGTCCACGGCAGGGACGGGACCCTGGCCACACCTCACAGAAGACACTACCTCCCGACCATGGCCACGAGGAGTCCACGGCAGGGACGGGACCCTGGCCACACCTCACAGAAGACACTACCTCCCGCAGGACACACAGACCATGGCCACGAGGAGTCCACGGCCGGGACGGTACCCTGGCCACACCTCACAGAAGACACTACCTCCCACAGGACACACAGACCACAGCCACGAGGAGTCCACGGCCAGGACAGGACCCTGGCCACACCTCACAGAAGACACTACCTCCCACAGGACACACAGACCACGGCCACGAGGAGTCCACGGCCGGGACAGGACCCTGGCCACACCTCACAGAAGACACTACCTCCCACAGGACACACAGACCACGGCCACGAGGAGTCCACGGCCAGAACAGGACCCTGGCCACACCTCACAGAAGACACTACCTCCCACAGGACACACAGACCACGGCCACGAGGAGTCCACGGCCAGGACAGGACCCTGGCCACACCTCACAGAAGACACTACCTCCCGCAGGACACACAGACCACGGCCACGAGGAGTCCACGGCCGGGACAGGACCCTGGCCACACCTCACAGAAGACACTACCTCCCGCAGGACACACAGACCACGGACACGAGGAGTCCACGGCAGGGACGGGACCCTGGCCACACCTCACAGAAGACACTACCTCCCGCAGGACACACAGACCACAGCCACGAGGAGTCCACGGCCGGGACAGGACCCTGGCCACACCTCACAGAAGACACTACCTCCCGCAGGACACACAGACCACGGCCACGAGGAGTCCACGGCCGGGACAGGACCCTGGCCACACCTCACAGAAGACACTACCTCCCACAGGACACACAGACCATGGCCACGAGGAGTCCACGGCCGGGACAGGACCCTGGCCACACCTCACAGAAGACACTACCTCCCACAGGACACACAGACCATGGCCACGAGGAGTCCACGGCCAGGACGGGACCCTGGCCACACCTCACAGAAGACACTACCTCCCGCAGGACACACAGACCATGGCCACAAGGAGTCCACGGCAGGGACGGGACCCTGGCCACACCTCACAGAAGACACTACCTCCCGCAGGACACACAGACCACGGACACGAGGAGTCCACGGCCGGGATGGGACCCTGGCCACACCTCACAGAAGACACTACCTCCCGCAGGACACACAGACCACGGCCACGAGGAGTCCACGGCTGGGACAGGACCCTGGCCACACCTCACAGCTGCACACCAGAGCCTGATTCCTGTGTGAGGTGCCACTCCCTCACTTCCACACCACACCCTGGCTGGGGCACAGCCGGGAGGCCACCAGAGGCTCAGGGACATTCGGAGGCTGGGGGACATGGGGCCCCCCAGCTTCTGCAGCTTTGCCATCCACCCCAATGACCAGGACTCATGGACAATCCTCGGGGGTCCGCCAGGCAGGGATGTGTCAGTAACTGGGCTGAACTGGTCCTGGCCGGTTGCCCCTCCTCCCGAGACATCTCCACACACCCAGAGGGGCCCTCCTGCACGGACAGCCCATGTCCTATGGACAAGGGTCTGCAAACAGCACCCGAGGTGTTGCCGGCTCCAAACCTCTGGCCGTGGCCTTCCTGGACTGTGCCAAGCACGGTCCAAACAGGAACGTGCCCAGTGCACTCATGGCCTCCCAGCCTCCTGTCCGTACACAGGAATCGGGCTTTCCGTGAAGTCCACTGGCAAAGGACACACGAAGCCTCGGTGCAGCCTCGGGCCAGCGTTTCCGGTGACTCGGCTCCCACACAACGGGTGCTTCTAAACCCAGCCAGCAGCTTCACCCAGGAATACAGGCGGCAAACCTCTGAACGTCTGCCTTGCCCACGTGAGGGCAGCAGCGGGGCACCCACGGAGCCCAGCACTCACAGAGCCTCCACATCGTGCCTGTGCCACGTGTAGCCCTTGGCCTGTCACACACAGCCTGGTCAGTTCTGTCACCCGCCTGTTTTCCAGGCTATAGGATGTGCAGGGCTGTGCCAGGGACCCACAGCAACTTGACGCTGGGAAGCCATACGGGTGCCATCCCCAGCCTACCGCTCCCAGGCCCTCCCCACAAGGAGGAGATGCCCCTGGGGCTGCACTGGAGAGCAGCCCCGGCCCATAGACCCACCCCATCCCCGTGGCTGTGCTACAGGGGCCCTCCCTGTGCAAACAGGGACTTGTTACTGCACATTCCCCAGTCTCAACTCTTCGTTCTCTCTCAGCACGAGATCACAGTTCAGGGCAAGAAATAAGTGGTCGGTGTCTGCCAGCAAGGCACCTGCTGTCCAGCTGCGGGCCGGCCGGGGAGGCACCTCCTCCCCCATGTCACCTACCCTGCTGTCCAGCTGTGGGCCAGCTGGGGAGGCGCCTCCTCCCCCACGTCACCTGCCCTGCTGTCCAGCTGTGGGTCAGCCAGGGAGGCGCCTCCTCCCCCACGTCACCTGCCCTGCTGTCCAGCTGCGGGGCCGGCCGGGGAGGCGCCTCCTCCCCGTCACCTGGGCCGGCACCTGCAGGCCTCAGAAGCCAGACTCTGCCAGGGAAGGCCGTGTACGCAGGCAGCGCCTGCCTCTGCACAGCCCCAGCTCTGCCCAGCAGATATTCCAGGAAAAGCACCCAGCGGTCAGATGTGGGAAACTGAGGACCACAGAACAGAGTGGCCCCAGCCCAGGCCTCAGGTCTCTCAAGGCCAGAGTGGCCGGTTCACCCGTGAGGGCGACGCAGCAAGATGGGGTCCACTACAGGATCACAGAAGGCAGCCTAGCCTGGCCGTGCTGTGCTAGGACGCTGCGGCAGCCCATGAGCGCCCTCGTGTGGCTCGCCCCGTCTGGCTCAGGCAGAGTCCTCCAGAGAATGAACCAGTTCCTGCAGAAACGTTTCCCCTGCCTGGGGCAGGGGAGCTCTTGTGAGTTGGGACGGACTCACCCCCAGACCTGACATGGGGACAGCCCCCAGCGTCCCTGGGAGCCAGGGACCCAGCCCCTGCACCCTGGGGCACTCACACCAATCACCAATGAGAAGCAAGCAGCTGGGCCCTGCGGAGGAAGGGGCCCCAAGGCTCTCCAGAGCAGGGCTGCATGTCCTGGAGGACCACACGCCCACACCGGCAGCAAAGCCACCTGTGGCCACACTTCAACTGGGGCCACGCCCACAGAGCAGAGGGCACCTTCCCATGCCAGCCCCCACATCCCCCATCCCCTCGTGCACACCCACAGCCCCCAAGTGACCCACCTGCTCGCAGCACCACGCTGACTCTGGATCCGTGGGCTTGAGACATCAGGACAGGAGGGCCCTCTCCTGACAGGGAGCCAAGCCAACCCCAAACCCACACCTTAAAAAATGACAGGTCGATCTACTTATCTACCTGGCAGTCAGAATGGAGAGAGGGAGAAACAGAACTGATCTCCCAAGTGCGGGCTCCTTCCCCACATGGCCGCAACACCCAGGAGCCAGGAACTCCCAAGTCTCCTGTGCGGCACCACTGCCGCCCCCGAGACGCCTGGCCAGGAAGCCGCTTCAGAAGCAGGGGAGCCGGGACTCACACCAGGCTCTGACAAGGGCTGCAGGCATCCCGCGCTGTGGTTTACCCGCTGCACCACACCCAGCCCCGAGCCTGCATCCTACTGGGTGGATCTGGGGGTGCACTGGGAGAGAAACTCACAACAAAGCCACGACGAGGTCCTGACGCCTGGGCCCTCCCCCGAGCATCAGGTGAGCAAGACCCTCCCTGGGAGCCTGAGACTCAGAGAAGGAGCCCTGGCACCGGCCCCGGCACCTGGGGTGGGCACCAGGTGGGAGTTCACAGGTTGCTTCTGCGATTTCCCAGGGACGCACACCCAAGCCAGGCCGCGCTGTCTACGCTGGGGGCCGCAAGGAGCAACACAGCAAACCAGAGAGGCAAGAGAACAGGACGGCACCTGCACAAAGGGCCCCTGTGCGTGGGAGCCGAGAATTCCACAAGAAAGCCTGTGCAGCTGGGAAAGACCGGAGCGTCACTCTCCAAAGGCATCGCCAAGATGCTTCGGCGAGCAGGCGTGTGCATGCTCCGAGCTCCTTCTGGACACGGGTTTAACAGGAGCGGGATCTCCACCCGCAGAACTCATGGCCCAGCACATGCTGCGCCAGTATCTGAGCGTGGCTGAGTGTGGGGCTCACACGCACCCCAAAGACTGAGCACAAGGGTGGAGAAAAGCCTACAAAGATGCCACTGATCCTGCAGAAACAGCAGGTAGCATCTCACCCAGCTCTTCCCACTATATTTATTATTTAAACACTACAGCCTCTTTTTTAGGATTTTTTATTTTTATTTATTTATTCGAAAGGCAGAGTTACAGAGAGGCAGGCAGAGAGGTTGATCTTCCATCTGCTGGTTCACTCCCTAAATGGCCACGACGGCCGGAGCTGGGCCGATCCAAAGCCAGGAGCTTCTTCCCAGTCTCCCACTGGTGCAGGGGCCCAGTGATTTCGGCTGTCTTCAGCTGCTTTCCCAAGCGCATTAGCATGGAGCTGGACTGGAAGTGCAGCAGCCAGGACTTGAACTGGCGCTCATACGGGATGCTGGTACTGCAGGTGGCGGCTTTACCCACTACGCCACAGTGCTGGGGCCCCGACACTACAGTGTTATTTAAAGTATTTATTGACTTACTTGAGGGGCAGGGTGACACAGAAATAGACAGAGAGCTCGCATTGGCTAGTTCACTCCTCCAAAGCCCACAATGGCAGGGCCATGTGGGTGGCAGGGACCCAAGCACTTGAGCCACACTGCTGCCTCCCGGGGTCACATGAGCAGGAAGGTGGAGCCTGGAACAGAGCCAGGTCAAACCCAGGCACTGTGTCTGGGACGTGGGGTCCCAGCTGCGCCTCAACTGCCGGGCAGGCGCCTGCCCTGGTTCCACTATTTTTAACATGTCCCCAGGAAACCTGAGAGCGCGCGCGGGTGGCTGAGCCCCGGCTCACATTCCATTTCCAGGGGGCAGTGGACTCTGTCCAGGCCGTCTGACATTCAGACACACTCGGACACATTCTGAGCACTCCAAGGCCAGACGCCAGGCTCAGAACACTCAGCCAAGCCCAGAGCTTCCCAGGCTCAAAGGCCAGACCTGAGGCAGTCACAGCGCCTGGGCCCCAGCCTGGGCACACCGCCTGCCCAGCAGCAGGAGCACAGGCCCTGGCTCTTGGGGGTCAGCCGGGGCAAAGGACACCAGGGTGGGGGAGGAGCAGACAGCGCAGTGGGCCTCTGCGGCCCTGCTCCCCGACCTGTGAGACAGCCCTCACTCGGGGGCAGCCAGGACGGGGCTCCCTCGCCAGGGCCAGTGCAGGAGCGGCGGCCAGCCCCTTCCCCTCTGCCTGCTCCAGGCCCCCTCCCGCACTGTGTCCCCACCGATCCTGCCTCAGCGCACGCCCAGGGTCCCAGGGGGTGGGGCCGCCTGCACTGGGAGCAGGGGTGCTGCCCCTGTCCAGGCTCAGGAGGAAGGGGCCTCAGAGCAGAGCGCTCCACAGCGCCCTCTATGGGTCCGACTGCTAGAGCTGCGTGTGCTCAGTAGGAGACGCTCAGGAGCAGGAGGGGAGCAGAGCAAAGCCTGACCTGCCCAGAGCTGGGGCACCCCCAAACCAACACCACCATGGGCGGGCAGCTAGTGGAAGCCACACCGACGGCACTGACCCCCACAGGCTCCACAGGGACCAGGAGGGTCGAGGCCAGCCAGAGCCACCCGGGCAGCCACACGCAGAAGCGCACGAGCCACACGGCTGCTGCGACAGTCACCTGGAGTGTCCGGTTCCCAGCAACAGAGCCAGCAGAGACGCCCACGGCGGCAGGCAGGACACGGGCTGAGCCGACAGAGACCAGGCAGCAGCACCTCGCCAGAGAGCCGCACCGGGCAGAGCTGGTTACACACTCAGGCAGAGACTCGGCAAAGACGACGCGGCCCAAAGGACAGGGAAGGCAGAACGCACCTCAGGACGCCAGTGCCAGGCGAACGCTCTGTGCCCCTAACGAGACGAGAGATGCAGGGGGAATAGCCCCGCAATCCTGGCTGAAAACCTCCAGCTCAGATGAAAACACTAACCCAGGGCCGGCGCTGTGGCGAAGCGGGTAAGGCCACCACCTACAGTGCCCGCATCCCAGATGGGCGCCTGTTCGAGTCCCGGCTGCTCCACTCCAATCCAGCTCTCTGCTGTGGCCTGGGAAAACAGTAGAAGATGGCCAAAGTGCTTAGGCCCCTGCACCCACATGGGAGACCTGGAAGAAGTTCCTGGCTCCTGGCTTCCTATTGGCATAGCTTTGGCCACTGTGGCCATCTGGGGAGTGAATCAGTAGATAGAAGACCTTTCTCGCTCTCTTCTCTCTCCCTCTCCCTCTCTCTCTATCTCCCTCTCCCTCTGCCTCTGCCTCTCTGTAACCCTGCCTTTCAAAAAAAAGTAAATATGGGGCAGGCACTGTGGCACAGGTGGTAAGGCCACCCCCTGCAGTGCTGGCATTCCCATATGGGCACCGGTCCGAGTCCTGGCTGCCCCACTTCCGATCCAGCTCTCTGCTGTGGCCTGGGAAAGCAGCAGAAGATGGCCCAAGTGCTTGGACCCCTGCACCCACATGAGAGCACCAAAAGAAACTCCTGGCTCCAGGCTTTGGATCGGCGTAGTTCCGGTCAATTGGGGAATATACCAGCAGATGGAAGACCTCTCTCTCTCTCTCTCTCTCTCTCTCTCTCTCTCTCTCTCTCTGCCTCTCTTTCTCTCTCTCTGTAACTTTCAAATAAATAAATAAATCTTTTTTAAAAAAGTAAATAAATAAAAATTAAGCCATCCTCCAGAGGATCTCAACACACTCCAGGTGCGGCAGACAGAGCACCACACGCCGGCATCACACCCAAGCACTGATGCTAGAGAACGGAGGTCTGGGAAGCACCACAGAGAAGCGGCCTCCTGCTCGGGAGGAAGCCCCAGCAAGACGCAGCTGGCGCAGCGGGGCCCAGCGGGGTCCGGCGGGGTCCGGCGGCACTAAGTGCTGACAACTGACGGTGGTTCATGCTGCTGGCGCAGCGGGGTCCGGCGGCGTGGCACCGACGGCGGCATCGCATGTTGGTGCACGTCCTGGCTCTCCTCCGCTTCCAGCCCAGCTTCCCCTAGCACAGCAAGCACACGGGCCCCGGGAGTCCCAGCCCGAGCTCCAGGCTCCCGGCTTCAACCGGCCCAGTCCCGGCTGTTGTGGCTATTTCGGGAATGAAGCAGCTGGTGGAAGATACTCATTCATTCCCTCTTTGCCTGTCTCTGTAGCTCTGCCTTCCATATAAACAAACACTTCTTATACAAGGGCACAGTGGAGAAGCCACCACGCAAACAAGCACTGAGAGTGTTGCTGGCAGGCAGATCCGCTTACGGGAAACACAGGCACGCCAGACAAGCTCCAAACCCACGCAGCACCACGGGGGCAGGTGAAGGGACTGTGCGCACCCCACCCAAGCAGCGTATAGACCACCACAGAGGGTTACTCTGGGCACTCCGATGACCACCTGACAGTGACAGCCCAAGTCGGATGGCTGGGCCCAAAGCACTGCAGGAGACCACTGCAGAGGGCGCTCAGAGCCACAGGAAGGAGCCAAGAGAGCCAGGAAAGGGGCGGGCATCGGCTGCCACCTGGGACACTGCAGCCCCCACTGGAGGGTCTGGGTTGAGCCCCGGCTCTGCTCCCAATCCCAGCTTCCTGCTCACGCACAGCCCAGGGGCAGCAGTGACGGCTCAGCTGCTTGGGCCCCGACACCCACGTGGGAGACCAGGATGGAGCTCGGGCTTCCAGTCCAGGCCTGGCCCAGCCCCGGCTGTTGCAGGCTTGTGGGGAGCAAGCCAGCGTGTGGGAACTCTCTCTCTCTCTCTCTCTCTCTCTCTCTTCCAAATAAGGAAAGTTAGTAAGTAAACGTTTCAGAAAGAGAACAATGGTGAGCACGAGTCATATAAGGACTCCACAAACGTGTGCTGGTGCTGCTTCTTGCTCTTCTCTGAGAGACACAAAATTTACCTAAAGTAACAGAACACTGCTTTACCAGTTTGTAACCCAGGTAGACACAGTGTGTGTAATGATCACACCACAAGGAGGAGCCGCTTCGCTGTCTCCCTGGGATTCCGCATATATATGGAACATACGGGCGGGCGCTGTGGTGCAGCGGGCAAAGCCACTGCCTGTGGTGCCAACATCCCACATGGGCACTGGTTCCAGTTCCAGCTGTTCCACTTCTGATCCAGCTCCCTGCTAATCCACCTGGGAAAGCAGTGGAGGATAGCCAAAGTACTTGGACCCCTGTACCCACGTGGGAGACCTGGACAAAGCTCCTGGCTCCTGGCTTTGGTGTAGCCAAGCTCTGGTCACTGAGCCCATCTGGGTAGTAAACCAGTGGATGGGAAGACCTCTCTGTCTCTGATTTTTACTTTCAAGTAATTAAGTCTTTTTTTAAGAGAAATCTGGGCCGGCGCCGTGGCTCAATAGGCTAATCCTCTGCCTTGTGGCGCTGGCACACCAGGTTCTAGTCCTGGTCGGGGCACTGGATTCTGTCCCAGTTGCCCCTCTTCCAGGCCAGCTCTCTGCTATGGCCCAGGAGTGCAATGGAGGATGGCCCAAGTCCTTGGGCCCTGCACCCCATGGGAGACCAGGATAAGCACCTGGCTCCTGGCTTCGGATCAGCCCGGTGCGCCGGCCACAGTGTGCCGGCCATGGCGGCTATTGGAGGGTGAACCAACGGCAAAAGGAAGACCTTTCTCTCTGTCTCTCTCTCTCACTGTCCACTCTGCCTGTCAAAAAAATTTTTTTTTAAATCTGATTATAAAGTTAGTATAAATTAAGATGCACACTGTAAGCCTTATAGCAACTCAATAACTCCAAAAATGTAGTTTAAAAAAATCATTCGGCACAGTGGTTCAGACACTTGGGATGCCACATCCCACATCAGAGTGCCTGGGTTTGAGTCCCGGCTCCACTTCCAATTCCAGATTCCTGCTCACGCACACCCTGGGAGGCAGCAGGTTTAGGTACTTGGGCCCCTGCCACCCACACGGGAGACCCAGATGGAGCTCTGGGCTCCTGACTTCCACCAGGCCCAGCCCTGGCTGTTGCAGGCATTTGTGGAATGAACTAGTGGATGGAAGAGCTCTTTCCCTCTTTCCCTTTTTGTCTCTATGCCTTTAAAATAAATGAAAAGGAAAAAATTGATTGAAATAATGTAACCTAAAATATCATTAAGTGAATTAAAATATTATACCATAAAGCAGTCACTTAAAACCAGAGGAAGCTGCAAAGAAGCTGGGGACAAAAAAGACATCATATATATGGAAAACAAAAAGCAAAATCCAGACATAAACTCAAGACAACACTAGGTGTGAATTAACTAAACAGTCAAATCAAAGGGCAGAATAAATTCTGAAAACACTCTCTACACGATGCCTACAAAAGACACTTTAGATCCAAAGATACAACGATGTCCAAATTTAATAAAATGGAGAAAGATAAATACCACAGAGCACCACCACGGGAGATCTGCAGTGCCCACCTTAATATCAGAATCTTAAAATAAAAAAGCATTACTAGGAGTCAAGAGAGACTTTATAATGTTGAAAGGCCAATTCAGCAATAAATGTAACAATTACAAACATATACGCACCTAACAACAGTGTTCCAAAATACAAGAAGCAAAAACTGGTAAGTGAAAGAGAAAAGGACCCAAACACAGCTAGAGGCTCAATACCCCTTTCAGTGATGAACCCATGAGCTGCCCAGGCCTGGCAGGTCCCCTCCACGACCCCACGACCCATATGGAACTACCTCCCCCCAAGTGTGGAACCACCTCCCCCCAACACGCGTGGAACCGTCTCCCCTCCACAACACGTGAAGAACTGCTTCCCCCCTCCATGGGCGAGGAACCTCCTCGGCACGCACGCTGGGCCACAAAGCCAGCCTCAACGCACACGTATTCCAGTTCCCGGGAATTAAGCTAGAAATCAGTAACAGATTCACAAATTTGTGGAGTTAAGAAACACACTTCTTTTTTTCTTTTTTCTTTTTTTTTTTTTTTAACAGGCAGAGTGGACAGTGAGAGAGAGAGACAGGGAGAAAGGTCTTCCTTTTGGCCAGCGCCGTGGCTTAACAGGCTAATCCTCTGCCTTGCGGCCTGGCACACCGGGTTCTAGTCCCGGTTGGGGCGCCGGATTCTATCCCGGTTGCCCCTCTTCCAGGCCAGCTCTCTGCTGTGGCCTGGGAAGGCAGTGGAGGATGGCCCAAGTCCTTGGGCCCTGCACCCCATGGGAGACCAGGAGAAGCACCTGGCTCCTGGCTTCGGATCAGCGAGATGCGCCGGCTGCAGCGGCCATTGGAGGGTGAACCAACGGCAAAAAGGAAGACCTTTCTCTCTGTCTCTCTCTCTCACTATCCACTCTGTCAAAAAAAAAAAAGAAAGAAAGGTTTTCCTTTGCCGTTGGTTCATCTCCCAATGGCTGCCACAGCCGGCGCACCGGGCTGATCCGAAGCCAGGAGCGAGGTGCTTATCCTGGTCTCCCATGGGGTGCAGGGCCCAAGCACTTGGGCCATCCTCCACTGCACTCCTGGGCCATAGCAGAGAGCTGGCCTGGAAGAGGGGCAACTGGGACAGAATCCGGCGCCCCGACTGGGACTAGAACCCGGTGTGCCGGCGCCGCAAGGTGGAGGATTAGCCTATTGAGCCATGGCACCGGCCAAAAAACACACTTCTAAATAATCAATGCGTCAAGGAAACTGGAAAACACTTCAAGGCAAACAAAAATGAAAACAAACCAGAACCAACAGGGTGCCGCCACCGCGCTGCTGAGAGGGAAATGATGATGGCAAACATCTAAAAAAGATTTCAAATCAATGATCTAACCTTCCAGCTCAAGAAGCTAGGGGGAAAAAGCTAAGCCCAAAGCAAGCAAAAGAAAAGAAATAATAATTTTAGAGTGGAATTAAGTAAACTAGAGAACAGAAAAACACTTAATAATCAAAATTCATCTCTTTGAAACAAATCAACTGACAGCCCCTGAGCTGGACCGGGTGGGGTCGGGGGGTGACATGAGGGTCCTGGCTAGCGCCTTGCCCAGGTGAGAATGGGTGCAGGGGCACCAGCAGAACACATGGCCAGTAAAGCAGACAACGCCAGTCAGACGGGACCAACTGAGGGCAAGGAGGAGACAGAACAGGCTCTCGACAGAAACCAACGCAGCAGTTTTAAAAGTTCCCACAGAGGCAGGCCCAGGCCCCGGATATCTGTAGGTATCTAAAGCACTGACAGCAATCCTTCAAATTCTTTAAAAACGGACAACGAGGGAGCACCTCCCAACCTGCCTTACGAGGCCAGGATTATCCAGGTACTAAGCCAGGCAAAGTTACCACGAGAAAACAAAGTGCAGGCCCACACTGGAACGTGGGCACCAAAGCCTGAATACGATGCTCCAAACACGGCCCTGCAACACCCAAGAAGCGTCACCAGCGTGGCCAAATAGGGCGCACCCAGGACTGCAGGCTGGCTCGACCCACAGAACCATCGATGGAGCACCGCCGTGGCGGACAGAGCTGACAGCCACAGGATGGCCTCGACAGACACACAAAGCAGCGGGCAAACTTCAGCGCACGTTCATGGTGAACACCCCCAGATGAGGACACGCAACAAAAGGCCAAGACGGGGACGCTGGCGCTGCGGTCCCACTGCGGCAACAGCAGAGCTGCCGTGCCGGCTGCCAGAGTGGGCGCACAGCCTCCTCTCTCGCGCGCAGGGCATCACGGGGAGAAGGGGCAGAACTCTACCTGCAGATCACGCACTCCTGCGTGGCAGATCCTGTCTGCCAAACAGCTGTTGGAGCGAACAAACGAATTCAGCAAAGTTGCACGACACAAGGTCCACATGTGCAAATCTATTTGATTTCTAATAAACGCAAATGCACAATTCAAGACGAAAAAACAAAGCGGTAACATTTACGACAGCATCCCAAAGAACGGAACACTTTGGAACGAACTTGAGGAAGGAAGTCTGGAATCTGTGGCCGCAGAGTGCTTTGCTTCCCTCCTTCCCCAATCAGCGTCAGCCCCTCCCTCCCTCCCTCCCTCCCTCCCTCCCTCCCTCCCACTCTCTCTCTCTCTCTCTCACATACACACACACACACACACACGTGCGCGCGCACACACACACAGAGAACAGGCAGGCTTCTGGAGCTACACCATGCAGAGCTATGGGCTGTTAGTCAGCTGCACACACAGCCATGCTGGGTGAGTCGGCTCAGGTACAGGCAGGGGGTGGGGGTGAGGGTGGGGGGGTGGGGGGGGAGGGGTGGCCTCAAGCAGCCGGGTACATACCGAGATAGGACCACCTGGGGGGGGCTTTGGTTTCTTCATCCTTACTATCTGCAGCTACATTTAAAAGACAAAACAGAGAAAGACACAGAAAGAAAAGACAAGAAACAGACGGGTTTTAACAGTGGAAACAACTATTTCCCCTTTTGGCATTTCTTTAAAAACAGAAAGACCCCACAATTTCAGTTCCTGTGCAGTACAAAATCCACTTCCTGGACTATTATTTCTACCCTCTTCCAATACCAGAAGAAAGTGCAGGGGGGCAACGTAGGACCAAAAACTAAGTCACCACATTCTCAACGAATTTGCAGGGCACAGGCAGCGCATGCATGGGTGTGCGGCTTTGGGGGCAGCACGGTCTCCCAGGTCCCTGCCAAAGGTCACTCAATTCAACAGGTGCATGGTGGGCACGGGGCAACCTCTGCCCAGCCGACTGCCGCTGCCCAGGAGGCAGGTGCTGGGCCGCCACGTGGGGAGACCACGTGGGGAGACGCGGTTTTACAAACCCACAGCCCCAGCCCCTCCCTGCCTGCCTCCCTCCTGGGTCACCAGGGACCCCCACTCAGCCCCCCCTCCCCTTGCTGGGCCTCTGCTCACAAGCAACACGGCAATGAGGAGACGCCCGAGGGGCCCGGCCTCAGCAGCCCCCCATTTCCAGCCCCAGACTTTCACTTTTTCAGTTTTCACCTCCAGGCCTGACCATGCGACACCAGCAAGCAGAGTGGTGGAGCACACCAGAACATGCCAGGTGATTCTGGCACACATCAGGGCCAGGGGAAGGTCCAGGCGTGGGAGAGACCACTGCGAGAGTGCCGACGGCCACACTGCAAGCTAGACAGCCGGGGCAGGACAGACAGGAGGAGCCCCGCAGCCGGCGAGGAAGCGAGAGTTTCTAGCAATCACCCACTTCTGCAAATCTGAGCCAGACGCAGCCTCCAGGCCAGAAACCCAGGGTCCAGGCGCGGCCCCAGCAGCCTCGCCAGTCCTGAGGCTTCTTCAGAACCTGCCACGCCCACAGGAGGGGGGTCTGTGTCCTCTCCTCCCCCCCCCCCCTTTGTAAAGAGGCAGGGTTAGAGAGAGAGAAACACAGAGAAAATCTTGCATCTGCTGGTTCACTCCCCAGATGGCCACAATGGCTAGCGCTGGGCCAATCTGAAGCCAGGAGCTTCTCCCGGTCTCCCATGCGGATGCAGGGGCCCAAGCACTTGGGCCATCTTCCACTGCTTTCCCAGGCCATCAGCAATCAGCAGAGAGCTGGATGGGAAAAGCAGTAGCCAGGACTAGAACCGGTGCCCATAAGGGATGCAGGTGCTGCAGGCGGAGTCTTAGCCCACTGCGCCACAGCACTGGCCCCATGTCCTTTCCCTTTGATGACAGGAGAGCTGCAGTGGCTCCAGTCTGCAGAGGTGGGCGTGGAAGAAACACAGCTTCCAGCCACAATGCTCCTCAAAGGGCCCTGGAGTCCAGCTTCCGTGTCATGAGCAAGCCCTGGCCACTGGAGGAGGCCACATGTGGGTGTCACAGCCGACAGCCGTGGCACCCTCACTCCACTGGGCACACGCATGCGATGTGAGTCCCATGACTCCTGGGATGTTGGCGCCCTCACACTTCTGGGCACACAGGTGTAACATGAGCCCTGTGACTCCTGGGGTGTTGGGCAACAAACAGGACTGGGCTCAGGTGGGCAGGGACCCACCGCAAGGCTGAACAGGGCCAGGTCACCACAAGGCTTGAGGTCGAGCCAAACATGCCAGTGTGCACTTATGAAAGGTCTCACATCACCAGAAACCCCCGGAAGAGGCCATCACCAACCGCCATGTGCACACCACCCACACAGACCACGACCGGCCTCCCAGTGCCACAGCCCAGACACACGGCTCCCAGGAGAAAGGACTGACCCTGGGACAGGCAGAAGGTGCAGACACAACACAGGGCCTCTTCTCAATGTATTTCTACATGTCTGTCTGTCTGTCTGTCTGTCTATCTGTCGGCACACAGACAATTCACTCCCCAAATGCCGTAATGGCCAGGACTGGGTTGGGAGCCAGGGATGTGATCTAGGGAGTGGCAGGAATCCACGTACTGGAACCATCACCCCTGCCTCCAAGGGCACACGAGCAGGAAGCTGGAGCAGGAGCGGAGCCAGGACTCCACCCAGGGCCCCGACGGGGGATGTGGGTGTCAGCACCACGGCACCATCACGAAGCCTCTTGTGGCGCCAGGATCAAGGGGAATCCGTGCACCTCGACAAGACAGCAACAGTCACGCAAACCACTCCATGTGCTTTTACAGCCACACTCAAGACGGCGGACACAAACACGGTCCTCATCGCGACATCAGTGGAACAAACTTCAGAACCAAGCAAGCACGGGAAAGGCCTGTCTGCTCCCTGCTCTTCCTGTACAGGCTGAGCTGAGGGACAGCACGACACCAAGGCAAGAAGTCCCTCTGCACGGGGGCACACGCCTGTGGGCCCACAGAAGGAACGCTTCTGGCCATGAGCCCGGCTGCCCACATCCAATAGAGGCACCTGACAACGTGAGATCCCTGCAAAAGAGCCCAGATCTGACCAGACCCCAGGACCAACAATTTGCCACTGAGATCTGATCAGGCCTGGGACCGAGGACCCACCATGGGCAGAGACAGCCACCCGGGATCAGGCCTGGGACCGAGGATCCGCCACGGGCAGAGACAGCCACCCGGGATCAGGCCTGGGACCGAGGATCTGCCACGGGCAGAGACAGCCACCCGGGATCAGGCCTGGGTCCGAGGATCCGCCACGGGCAGAGACAGCCACCCAGGATCAGGCCTGGGACCGAGGATCCACCACGGGCAGAGACAGCCACCCAGGATCAGGCCTGGGACCGAGGATCCGCCATGGGAAGAGCCACACGGGATCTGATCAGGCCCAAGATCTGCCATGGGCAGAGAGAGCCACCCAGGATCAGGCCTGGGACCGAGGATCCGCCACGGGCAGAGACAGCCACCCAGGATCAGGCCTGGGACCGAGGATCCGCCATGGGCAGAGACAGCCACCCGGGATCAGGCCTGGGACCGAGGATCCGCCACGGGCAGAGACAGCCACCCGGGATCAGGCCTGGGACCGAGGATCCGCCACGGGCAGAGACAGCCACCTGGGATCAGGCCTGGATCTGAGGATCTGCCACGGGCAGAGACAGCCACCCAGGATCAGGCCTGGGACCAAGGATCCACCTTGGGCAGAGAGAGCCACCCGGGATCTGATCAGGCCCAAGATCTGCCATGGGCAGAGAGAGCCACCCAGGATCAGGCCTGGGACCGAGGATCCGCCACGGGCAGAGACAGCCACCCAGGATCAGGCCTGGGACCGAGGATCCACCATGGGCAGAGACAGCCACCCAGGATCAGGCCTGGGACCGAGGATCCGCCACGGGCAGAGACAGCCACCCGGGATCAGGCCTGGGACCGAAGATCTGCCATGGGCAGAGACAGCCACCTGGGATCAGGCCTGGATCTGAGGATCTGCCACGGGCAGAGACAGCCACCCAGGATCAGGCCTGGGACCGAGGATCCACCACGGGCAGAGAGAGCCACCCAGGATCAGGCCTGGATCTGAGGATCCGCCACGGGCAGAGACAGCCACCCAGGATCAGGCCTGGGTCTGAGGATCTGCCACGGGCAGAGACAGCCACCCGGGATCAGGCCTGGGACCAAGGATCCGCCACGGGCAGAGACAGCCACCCGGGATCAGGCCTGGGACCGAGGATCCGCCACGGGCAGAGACAGCCACCCGGGATCAGGCCTGGGACCGAGGATCCGCCACGGGCAGAGACAGCCACCCGGGATCAAGCCTGGGACCGAGGATCCGCCACGGGCAGAGACAGCCACCCAGGATCAGGCCTGGGACCGAGGATCCGCCATGGGAAGAGCCACACGGGATCTGATCAGGCCCAAGATCTGCCATGGGCAGAGAGAGCCACCCAGGATCAGGCCTGGGACCGAGGATCCGCAACGGGCAGAGACAGCCACCCGGGATCAGGCCTGGGACCGAGGATCCGCCACGGGCAGAGACAGCCACCTGGGATCAGGCCTGGATCTGAGGATCTGCCACGGGCAGAGACAGCCACCCAGGATCAGGCCTGGGACCGAGGATCCGCCACGGGCAGAGACAGCCACCCGGGATCAGGCCTGGGACCGAGGATCCGCCACGGGCAGAGACAGCCACCCGGGATCAGGCCTGGGACCGAGGATCCGCCACGGGCAGAGACAGCCACCCGGGATCAGGCCTGGGACCGAGGATCCGCCACGGGCAGAGACAGCCACCCAGGATCAGGCCTGGGACCGAGGATCCGCCATGGGAAGAGCCACACGGGATCTGATCAGGCCCAAGATCTGCCATGGGCAGAGAGAGCCACCCAGGATCAGGCCTGGGACCGAGGATCCGCCACGGGCAGAGACAGCCACCCAGGATCAGGCCTGGGACCGAGGATCCGCCATGGGCAGAGACAGCCACCCAGGATCAGGCCTGGGTCTGAGGATCTGCCACGGGCAGAGACAGCCACCCGGGATCAGGCCTGGGACCGAGGATCCACCATGGGCAGAGACAGCCACCCACGATCAGGCCTGGATCTGAGGATCTGCCACGGGCAGAGACAGCCACCCAGGATCAGGCCTGGGACCGAGGATCCGCCATGGGCAGAGACAACCACCTGGGATCAGGCCTGGATCTGAGGATCTGCCATGGGCAGAGACAGCCACCCAGGATCAGGCCTGGGACCGAGGATCCGCCATGGGCAGAGAGAGCCACCCGGGATCAGGCCTGGGACCAAGGATCCGCCACGGGCAGAGACAGCCACCCGGGATCAGGCCTGGGTCTGAGGATCTGCCATGGGCAGAGACAGCCACCCAGGATCAGGCCTGGGACCGAGGATCCGCCATGCAGAGACAGCCACCTGGGATCAGGCCTGGGACCAAGGATCCGCCACGGGCAGAGACAGCCACCCAGGATCAGGCCTGGGTCTGAGGATCTGCCACGGGCAGAGACAGCCACCCGGGATCAGGCCTGGATCTGAGGATCTGCCACGGGCAGAGACAGCCACCCAGGATCAGGCCTGGGACCGAGGATCCACCTTGGGCAGAGAGAGCCACACGGGATCTGATCAGGCCCAAGATCTGCCATGGGCAGATACAGCCACCCGGGATCAGGCCTGAGTCTGGGGATCTGCCACGGCAGAGAGAGCCATATGGGATCAGGTCTGGAACCAAGCATTTGCCAACGGGCAGGCAGCCACACGGGATCTGGTCAGACCTGGAGACCAAGGATCCACCACAGACATAAAGACAGCGCACAGGGCACTGGGCGCCCAGCCTGAGGGCTCCCCCAGGGCCTTACGCAGAGCATCCCTGCTCCTGTGGCAGTGCAGCCCACAGCCAGCAGCCTGGCTTAGGAAAAACTGTGTTTCCAGCAGGTTGGTGCAGCCAGCATCACACAACTCAGAAGGAGTCAAGGGAGAATCCACAGGTTAAAACCAAAACTAAACAAATACACCTCAGCCAGCAGTGCCACATGTGTCTGCCCAGATCCAAGGAGACACAGTAGCCAGAAAAACTAGAAAACAGAGAACCAGACACTGACACAAACTGCGTAGCTGAGAATACAAACTGCTCGCATCTCTGGGTGACTGGTTTCTTGGTTCGTGTGTGTGTCCGCCATGAGAGGCAGAGAGACAGACAGACGGCTCCCACTTGCTGGGCCACCCTCCAAATGCCCACAGGAGCCAGGAGCTCAGCCCAGGTCTCTCGTGTGAGTAGCAGGAACCCCACGACCTCGCCATTCCCGCTGCCTCCCAGGGTCTGCACCCCAGGAAGCCGGGGTCAGGAGGAGGCAGAGCTTGAACTCTGGGTAGCACGTGGGCACCTGCACTGCATGCCCAGGCCCGGCCCCCTGCCTGTGCTCCTAGGTCCTCATGCTTTAGAGATGTGAGGGGCACTCAGAAGGCCACAGGACAATGGAACTGAGAGATAAGCAGGAACCTATGCCTAGGTTTTCACGGTCCACATTTGCCATGAGTGCATGGAGGCCCCACACGCACTCTGAACCATTGGCAGACAGACTCACGTCTGGGGTGTGCTCCACGCTGCAGGAAGCAGACGCGATACAACTACTCAGGGCTTCCCTGGTCTACTCTCCATGCCCGCCCAGGGCCTGAGCAGTCCCGGGGTTGGGGGCTGGGTACGCAGGAGACCCCAGCCCCACCCATGCGCACTGGCACAAGGGCTGGATAGCCTCAGTGAATGAGGTTTTCTAAAAGCTGGATTCTAATTTTGAATCTTATGCACATTTTGTCATAGGAGACTGATGGTAAAGACAGACAGAAAACCTTGGGAAATAACCCCAAAATATTAAAATGGTCACCCCTGAAAGCGGGAAGCTATTCTGCCTTTTTAAGATTTTATTTATCTATTTGAGAGGTAGAGTTACAGACAGTGAAGGGGAGAGACAGAGAGAGAGATCTTCCATCTGCTGGTTCACTCCCCAACTGGCCACAATGGCCAGAGCTGGGCCAATCTGAAGCCAGAAGCCAGGAGCTTCTTCCAGGTCTCCCACACAAGAGGGCCCAAGCATTTGGGCCATCTTCTATTTCAGGCCACAGCAGAGAGCTGGATTGGAAGTGGAACAGCCAGGACTAGAACCAGCGCCCATATGGGATGCCAGCACTGCAGGTGGAGGGTTAACCTACTGTGCCATAGTGCCTGCCCCACTATTCTGCTTTTACTTTAAATCCCGCTGTCTTCCCCACAGCATCTACACGGGCACACACAGATCTTTATAATCAGATGACAAACCATATTTAAGTTTTAAGTCACCTGTATTTCTCCAATGCCATTTGTGTTTCTTTAATATTAACTTTTTAAAAAGATTTTTATTTATTTATTTATTTGACAGGTAGAGTTACATACAGTGAGAGGCGGAGAGGGCGAGGGCGAGGGCGAGGGCGAGGGCGAGGGAGAGGGAGAGGGAGGTCTTCCATCCAGTGGTTTACTCCCCAAATGGCCACAACAGCCAGAGCTGCGCCAATCCGAAGCCAGGAGCCAGGTGCTTCTTCCTGGTCTCCCACGAAGGTGCAGGAAGACCACACCTTCCCAGGCCACAGCAGAGAGCTGGATTGGAAGAAGAACAGCCGGGACTAGAACCAGCGCCCATATGGGATGCCGGCGCCACAGGCAAAGGATTAGCTGTGCCAAGGCGCCAGCCCCAATATTAACTTTCAAACTGAACTGGTGACCTTCCATTTGAAAATCCCTACAAAGACAACTGGAAAACATCGAGATGTTTCGTTTTCTCATTTGAGCATCCAAAGAGAACCCGGAGCGTCTTTATGTTTGCGGTCAGTTTGCCAGGGGCGTGGGTGAGGCTGGGAGCCACGCAGGGAGAGACGCCAGCCGCCTCCCTGGCAACACAGCATCTCCACGGCCACAGCAAACCCAGAGCTTCCAGCCGGAATTTCTGGTTCCCTCACACCCTCCCCACCGCCGACAGCTGAGGGGAAACAAACCCCACGTTTCATCTCAGCGACCTTAGGAACGTGCCAGGGCCTGCGTTTACACAGGAGGAACGGCCCACGCGGCTGAGTCAGACTCAGACATGCAAAGTGCAGACGGTCCAAGTCACACGGGGTCTGGATGGGGGCTGGCGGGCACCTGAGCCGTGGAGGCTCATGGGGGACTCACGGGCCGTCCCCCCATCCAAACAACCCAGCCCCAAGCACATCTGCACAGTCCCTCTGCCACAGGCCTGGGTGTGGACACCCAGGCGCTGTTATCCTGCCCACCAGAGCGAGGCCCCGTCAGAGACCCAGATCCCACTCAGTCTGCCTTGACAGAGCAGAACCACTCCTGTGTGGGCTTCCGTGGAGCCACAGGCTTCTGCCGAGAAAGGACGAGGTGGATTCGGCTCTGCCGTGCACCGACCCTGACGGAGGCGCTGGCACACGTCTGGGTGGGCACCGGCTCCCCGTGCCTGCTGTTAGAAGTCCACACGGAGGGGACGGTGTGCGCAGGCCCAGAGGTGCCCGCCCTGTAGTCCCACAAACCAGAGCCCACAGCTCTCTCAGACAGGGGTGCAAAAGCTGGTCTCCCGCTGGCAGCCCCAGGGCAGGAGAGACACCAACCGATGCCCCGATGCCCAGGGCGCCCTGAGCAGAAACGTAAAACCACAGCTCCACCCTCACACACGCGGCTTCCAGGCAGGGTCAGCGGTGTCATCGGCACCAGCCTGGTGTAATTTCAAACCCAAATCACAGCCAGAGAACAGACACTCATGGAGGAGAACAGGATGGGAGGAGAAGGGGAGAACGAAGCCAGCAGCCAGCGGGCCCGGCAGTCACCTGCACGGCTAAACGACCCCACCTGGCGCAGCCTGCCGCCAGAGCCAGAGGCCAACCCGCTTTCTACAAGCACACGCGGAGGGGGTGCACGGGAAGGAAGGAACGCTCCTCTCCGGGGCGGAACTGAGGCTAGCACCGCGGCACGGAGCACCTGCCAGGCTTCCCGCTCCCCGGCAGCCCCACAGCGAGGACGGCCTGGGGCAAGGCCTCCCTCAACAGCAGTGCACCCGCACACACAGGCCCGTGGCCAGGGCGAGGGCCAAGACTGCCGTGGCCAGAGGTCTGATGGAGAGCTCTACCCCTCTGCACCCGGGACAGCACACAGAACGCCAGGTTGGGAGTAGCTCTCGCAAAAAGAGTTACTTTGTCTTTTCTGAGCCACCAGAAGTCAAGGAGAGGCATGTGCTAACCATGTGCTAAGAGTATAGTTGGTCCTGCTAGCCACAGCAGCACAGGGCATGCAGACCCTGTATGTTCTAAGCATGCAGTCGGTCCTGCCAGCCACAGCAGCTGCAGATCCTATGTGTGTTCTAAGCATGTGCTAAGCGTGTCGTTGGGCCTGCCAGCCACACAGCACAGGCCATGCAGACCCTGTGTGTGTTCTCAAGGAAGCCCATGAAAGTGTGACTCTGGATGTACACGGGACAAGGTACGGGAGAGATCTCAGCCCATGAAGGTGAGCGCTGTCTGCTGGGCCCCGCTCTGAGGGAGGAACTGAGACCACAGCGAGGAGGCAGAGACCAGCGCCACCGCACCTCGGTCCCAGAGAGAAAATGTTTCCTCGCAGTCACTTAACACACTGGAAACGCGGCTCCCGGGACAGAAAACAGCACCGTGTGGGCGAAGGAGAGCCGCTCGGACAGCACCAGGTAGCGTGGCTTCTGTCTCACCAGTGGGCAGGAGACAAGCTTGCCTGTTACGCAGTAACTGGAAAAGCTGACTTTCATTTCCAACAGCGTTAATCACCAACCTGCAAAGGAGCGGCGTTTGATGTTCAGCTCGTTCGCCACGCGGACTTCAGTACAGAGTTTCAACATCAGCAGCATGGTCAAGATCATGATGATGCTTTGCCACAGGAGGGGAGACTCAAAACGCCGTCCGAACCTGGGTGGGGGCGAGAAGCCGCAGGTCAGGAAGGGCAGCCCAGCACCGGCCGCTGGTCTCCTGGACCCAGTGTGGGATGGGCCAGGGTGGGGAGAGGCCGTGAGACCCCAGACAGCAGAACCCAGGACCCTCAGCCGGGAAGGGTCCGGACACCAAATGCCACAACCTCCCTCCCCAGGAATCACCCCAGCCTCAGGACGCCCATCCAGAACCCAGCTCAGATGTCCGAGGCCCTGCCCGTGCAGGCCCAGCCACCCACCAGGCACGACGCCCAGTTAGTGCACAGCACCACTGGCTCCTGCCACAAATTACCACCCCTCCCAAAGAAGAGACGGCAGCTGAGGGGCTCAAGGTCCCTGGCCCCACACAGGCTCCCAGGTCTCCCTGCTCACCCCTCAGTGTCTCCCTGCTCACTTTCGTTCCCCAGTGCTGAGCACCCCACCACCTGCCCACCAGCCTCTGGAGAACCACACTCCCATCCCAGCAGGACCCGGAGGCCCACAGCGTCCACCTCCCAGAAGAGGTCTGGCCGTGTGTCCTTCCAGGCACAACCCGCACCCCAGTCTGCCATCCTGGAAGAGCCCTGGAGAAGCAGCTCAGGGTTTCTCTGGTCGTAAAGTTATTTCCACGATTTGCACTGGTTGCCAACACCTGAAGTTAGGAGTCCACTTAGCAGACTATCTCCCCAAATCTCAAAACCACAGGACACAAGCAGCAGGGGCCCCTCCCCCACCTCTAGCTGGGAGTTCCTGAGTGGCAGCGGGGCAGAGTCGGAGAAGCCCCGGGCCCGCCCAGCCCTGCCGAGCCCCCAAGCCAGGAGCCTGGCCCAGGGAAGGAACTGTGCCAAAACGTTCCAGGAACCGAGGCCCAGACGGCGCAGGAAGCTGTGGGCAAGACCCTGCAGGCTGGGCCGCTCCAGCATTGCCACGAGCCAGCCCCCCAGTCCCTGTCAGAACAAACTGTCGTCCCCTGGAGGGCCTCTGGGCTGGACGGCACCGCCGCAGCTCCTGGGGTGTCTTCCATGGAGAAGTGCCCACCCGGCGGTGCCCAGCAGAGAAGGAGCTGCCTGGATGGGGCAGCTGCCAGGTGGGGGGGGTGTCTCACAGCAAGAAGGAATGAGAAATTCCCTTTGGGGTGCAGAGCCAGGGCGGACCGGCACGCTGGCCCCTAACTGGCTCCTGGGGCTGAGCCCCTGCCCCAGCACGGTCCCCTGGGAGTTCCTGGATCCTGCAGACAGCAGCTGCCCCAGGCACAGAAGCGAGGGAGCTGGCGGGAAGGCTAAGAAAGTCATCTCATGCAGGTGGACGCAAAGCCAGGGCCCAGGCAAGCAGACAGCTGAGCCCAGGACGTTCCAGCAGGGCCCTGCGGCCTCCTCGGAGCCCCTCCCAGCAAAGCTTCCAAGAGGAAGCCGGGAAGAAGCTGAGGCACCAGCCTGGGCGGAGCGAACGCCTGCCGGGAAGATGCAGCTGTGACCCCAGGGCTTGCGGCAGAGGCCCAGGCCAGGGCGCAGCGGGCATTCGCACCCGTCCCGGGGTCTCAGCCGCCACACTGTCCCAGGCCCTCACCTGTAACTCATCACCCATCACACCTGCAGCAGTCATAGGACCCAGAGCCGAGCCCACAGCCACTTCCAGGCAGACGGCGCCGGGGAACATGAGGGCCGCATGGGGCCGGCAGCACAAGGACGTGGGTGGCCCCGGGCCCCCCGCCCCCCTCACCCCTGCGTCCCTTCTGACAATGAGGACATCTCTGGGACAGGCCACTACCAGCAATTACAAAAACCACAGGGAAGGGACAATGACGGTTTGCACCACACCCCAGACACTCAATCTCCGTGAGCCCATCTGGGGGAAGGAGGAGCCGTACGACAGGAGGCGAGAGGCCCAGAGGTGAGCTTTGGCAACTCCAGGATCAAGACACGGCTTGAGAAAGCTCAGTTTCCCAAGGTCACACACAGGGACAGGCTTAACCGCAGCAGTAATTTCTGAAGGCCAATTAAAAGAGGAAGTTGCCATTTCTTTACCTACTGAGCTGGTTTCAGCTTTTTTTCCTTGAACAACAATCAGAGCCCCCAAGGCTGTCAGGAGAGCACTCTTGCTCCTCACTGCCGGGATGTGGGTGCACACGCCCCTCCGACACAGGACAGGATAGCGCCAGCCCCAGGGGCCTCATGCTTGCCCAGAGGAAAGACACCACCCAGGGACGGCAACTGATCACGTCTGAGAACACACCCGGCTTCATGTCACAGAGAGAGGCTCCAGTGGGAGATAGGTGTGCACTCGCCTGTACAACACAGCGGCTGTCAACCTCGACAGTGATACATCACCACCTGACGAGTTTCTCACACCTGGCACCTGCAGCCTGCACACAGGCCGCAGCAGCCAGGACTGGAGAGCCCCGCAGGTGAGGGTGCCTCACCACCCATGCGCAGCCCGGCCTCTCTCCCCTTCTCCCCCATATCGGCACAGCCTGCAAACATCAGCTACAAGGATCACAGGCCCTCTCCCAGCCTCCGACACCACAGTCGCCAGCCTTGTCCAAACGCGATCACACAGGGTTCAGAACCCCTGGGTCCACCGTCCACTCAGTCCCTTCCTGCGAGGCAGGAGCCCTGCAGAGCCGCACCCCAGGGGCAAGATGCTTCCCCAAGGGTCTGCAGCTCTGAGTGACCCGGGTGAGGAGGTTTTAATTATTTTTACTTCATGCTCTTGTACAAAGATACATATTCTAAGTGCTGACACACAAAAAAGTGCAAACAACGATAAAGTTAATTTAGAAGGTGAAAATGTGAGAGCGTACACACACGCATTGGTTGCCCCACACAGGGCAGGAGTGGGAAGGGGAGACAGAACACCTAGCAGCCCCTCCAGCTGTACAGCTGTGGTCTGGGGGGGAGGTGGGGGAGAGGGAGAGGGAGAGAGAGGCACGCCCAGGTGTGGCCTCTGTGTGGGTGGGCCCTTTCCAGGTGTGAAGCCACACGGGAATCTCTCAGCACCTCCACAAGCTCCATGCGGAGCTCAACTGCCCTGCTCTCATGGTGGCCCCGCTTAGGTCCCAGGTGAAGCAGGTGCACTGACAGAGAATTACATGTGGGGCTTGTGACTTCCAGTCCAGCAATCCTAAACCAACTTCCTACTGCTCCCACATCATGAGCTTGCGTCCCAGCCAGCATGGGATGGGAAACCACCCAGCTCCCAGCTCACTGGGAGGGAGGGGCACTCTCCCTCCTCGACCCCAGCCCACCCACCCTGTATGCACATGGATGTGGTGTGCAAGCACATGGGTTGTGGTTACACGCTGTGTGTGTAGCTGTGCCGTGTGCCCATGCAACATGTACGTGGGTACTTATGTGTGGGCATGCAGTATGGTTTACATGAGTGTGAGCGCATGTGGGTTGTGCGCACGCACTGTGTGTGATGGCTGTAGCGAATGCCCACACATGTAACATACATGTGTGTGCTCATATGAGATTGTGTGCATTTGGTATTGTGTTTGGTGGCTGGAGAGACCCCTCAGGAAGGCCCAGCATCTCTGCCCTCCACCCACGCTGCTTTATGCCACAGTCTTGTGCAGTCAGGGCCCTGTGTGTTCGGAGTGGCCCAGGGCGGCTCAGGGTGTTGGTTCTCTGGAAGATACTGCCTGTAGGCAGTGCTCAGAGCCCCCAAGGCCACAGTCCCAGCCCAGCTCCTGCATCCAGTGCCCAGGTCTGCCCAGAGGCAGCAACGGGAGGAACCCAGAAGCTGTCTGATTTCTGACCCCCCCCCCAAAGGCAGACACTGGAAGTACGTTCAGTATTTCATTTTCTTTCAACAATTTTGAAAGTCAAAGCAGGCTGGGCGGGGCCTCTAAGTGAACTTTCTTCTTGTCTGGTAAGGCAGCCTTGGGCAGCTCTGGAGGACATTCATTCCACAGCCCCAAAGACCAGAGCACAACACGTCAGTCTGAACCCGGACCTGGGCCAGGCCAGGTGGTCCCCACTCAGACAGGACCACGGTTAGGGACCCACCTCGCTTCGCCGAGCACGCCCCGCCCCGCCCCGCCCCAGGTAAACAGGCCTTGCTTAGGGCTCGCTGCCCTCCCCCCAGGGTTACTCAAGGCCCCTCTAGCACCTGGCCACTGCCACGCAGCAGGAACCGCCACCTGACGCCAAAGGGAAGGGAGGAGGAAGGGAAAATGCAAACGCGGCTTTTCAACTTTAAAGTTTTTGTCAAACAGAAACTCCCACCCCGCAGTCTGCTGGGGGAGCAAGCGGGGCAAAGCAACGCACGGGAACTCGGGGTGCCCAAGTTCACGCCAAAAGGGGCGTGCTTTGTCTCCCCAAGTGAGAACAGTCCCGGGTTACCAGTGACCAAGACGTCCAGGGCAGAGCCTGGGGACCGCCCCCAGGAAGAAACCCGGAGTTCTCCGACCCCAGGCTGCAACCAGGAGACCTCTCCCATCCGCTTGGAAAGCTCACCCTCCCGGCCGTGCGCTCGTTAACGCTAGGATTAATTTCCGTGTCCTCGGCTGAACGCACACGACGACAGGAGGAAGCTGGCCAGAGAGGAACAGAGCGCAGGCGAGCGTCCCCCCACGCGTCCGACCTCCTCCGCGGGCAGGCAGGCGCGGGGCGGCCGGGCGTCACCAGGCGACCCCTCCGCTGACTCAGGCGCGGTGTCCTCGCCCCACCACCGGAAACCAAGCGAGGGGACCGGCGGCGCCCGCGGAGAAGCGCACACGGGCAGGCCCCCGCGGTCGCCCCGGGGAGGCTCTGCCCAGCCCCCCTGTGCCAGGCCGGCTCTCGCCCCCGGCCGCCCCGAGCCCGACGAGCCCGCGCCCCGCTCACCAGAACAGGATCCGGAGAATGTTTGCCACCAGCAGCACCAGGCAAACGTAGGTGGAGAAGCCGTCGGCGCTCTGCGTCCTGCGGATGTGCCGGTACTGCGGGATGTAGGGCACCACCCCGCCGAAGACCATGGCCCCGGCCGCGCCCCACGACACCAGGCTGTGCAGCGGGACCAGCAGCCAGGCCAGGCTCTCCCCTTCCATCCCCGGCCGAGCCGCGCGCGACGTCACCTCCACATGGCGCCGCCACCTGCGCGCTCCGAATCGGGCCTGGCGGGCGCGGGGCGCACGGCGCGGGCGCGGACACCCCGGGGGAGGCTACGCGGGCCAGGGGAGGGGCGCACGGCGCGGACACGGCCGGGGGAGGCTACGCGGGCCGGGGGCGGGGCGCACGGCGCGGACACGGCCGGGGGAGGCTACGCGGGCCGGGGGCGGAGCGCACGGCGCGGACACGGCCGGGGGAGGCTAAGCGGGCCAGGGGCGGGGCGCACGGCGCGGACACGGCCAGGGGAGGCTACGCGGGCCAGGGGCGGGGCGCACGGCGCGGACACGGCCGGGGGGAGGGTGCTCGGGCCGGGGGCGGGGCGCACGGCGCGGACACGGCCGGGGGAGGCTACGCGGGCCAGGGGCGGGGCGCACGGCGCGGACACGGCCGGGGGAGGCTAAGCGGGCCAGGGGCGGGGCGCACGGCGCGGACACGGCCGGGGGGAGGGTGCTCGGGCCGGGGGCGGGGCGCGGACAAGGGCCCGGGGAATTTCGGTACAGCGGGGCTTGGCCCGGGCCGGGAACGCGAGGCGCCGAGGTCCGCGCCCGCGAACCCCGCTCGGGCCCTGACCCCCGGCCCCCGGCTCTGCTTGGCCCCCGCGGCCCTTACCGCGCGCCCATCGTCCTGCGCCTCCGCCCGGCCGTCCGCGCCCGGGCCCCGCCCCGAGTGACGTCACAATTGCCGGAGCCCCGCCCACGCCGGACCGGCGGGTGCTCCGCTGGGTCCTAGAGCACGCAGGCACGCGTGTTCCAGGTGGCCGCGTCGGCAGCTGTCGCACCTCACGGGGCCGGGGGACCCTGGGCCCTGGCGGGAGAGGGCGTCCCCGGAGCGTCCCCGGCGTCCGCAGGGAGACCCCGCCCTGTGCCCGGAGGCGAGCACGCAGAGCGGCTTGGACTGTCCCGATGGGTGGTTCTCTTGGCTAAGCCGCGCCTCCAGTGCCCACTGGGAGTGTCTGGGTTTGTCTCCTGGCCCGGGGGCCGCAGACCCGCAGGTTTGGCTCCCAGCCCTTGGCACGGGCGGGCTGGGGGCAGGAGGGCCACACTGGCCGGCCAGCCTCTTCCTGGAGTCGCGTCCCCTTCTCCCGGGTCTGCCTGGTTTTGTGGGAAATCCGCGGACCCTGCCCGCCTCCCTGGGCGGCCCCCTCCCCGGTGAGAGGCGTGGCGGGCGCGGTGCACCCTTGCCTGGGGAGTGGCTGGGGATGACACTCGCACTCGGCAAAAGCAGCCACTTCAGAGTGAGCTCAGCGCAGTTCATTGAGGGGCCGGCGCTGTGGCGTAGGTCCAGCTCCCTGCTATGGCCTGAGGAAGCAGCGGAAGGTGGTGCAAGTGCCTGGGCCCCTGCACCCGCATGGGAGACCGGAAGAAGCTCCTGGCTCCGGCCTGGCCCAGCCCTGGCTGTTGTGACCATCTGAGGGGTGACCCAGGGATGGTCACTCTCTGTAACTCTGCCTCTCAACTAAAAAAATCTTAAAAAAACCAAAAAACAAAAAACAAACATTGAGAAGAACTGTAAGTTAACTTTATTTCATGCAAGAAAACTTGAAATCCACAGTTTTTCATACTATGTGTTTTCTGTGAACATTTTGAGGACCCTTTGAATGAACAAATTTCTTGCACCAAAATAAACATCTTTTAATTCCATTCTCCACGGACTTTCTGGAGAAACAGCAGTCAGAGTGTTGTGTGCGCACCTTTTCCACCTAGTTCCAGAACATTCTCATCCCAGCATGGAACCAGTCCTCTCCACGCCCCACAGACCCCTGGCCTCGCAGACCCTGAGCTGCTTCCCTCTCTGGATGGGCCCATTCTGTGGGCTGTGTGAACCAGCCGGATGCACACAGAACCCTAACTGCCCCTGCTGGGGAGGGGCTGCTGCCCTCGGCAGAAGTGGGGGCTGGGCCACCCCACAGGCACTCCCCTTCCAGAATCCTCCTGAACTCTCTTGGGCTGCAGCCTCTCGTCCTGCTGGTTCTTGCTGGAGGTTACTCCTGGGAGCCCCACCATACGGCCCCCCAGCCTCTTACCTGACCCAATGTAGGGTCCTGGACCCCCACTCCATTCCTAGACCCCACCAGGTTTCCTGAAGCTGTGCTTCCGGAGGGTGGTCCTGGGCCTGAGGTCCTCAGGGGATGTCTGTGCAGAGGGCTGACCCCAGCTTCCACAGGGCCTGCTGAGCTCCTCCCCTGGCCAGGGGCCTTGCATTCCACAGCATCCAGAGGCACCGTGCATGACCCACACCCCTGAGGTCACAGGGCCAGGACCGCTGTGCACCACCCACACCCCCGGGGTCACAGGGCCAGGACCGCTGTGCACCACCCACACCCCCGGGGTCACAGGGCCAGGACCGCTGTGCACAACCCACACCCCCGGGGTCACAGGGCCAGGACCGCTGTGCACAACCCACACCCCCCGGGGTCACAGGGCCAGCACTGGTGTGCACAACCCACACCCATGGAGCAACTGCTCCTGGTCGGGCTATGAAGGCTTGAACTGAAAATGATCACATGCAGGACGAGGTGGCCTAGTGGGAAGAGGCACACACAGGTGAGAGACGAGCACCCTGGGTGTCGTGCACCTTGGGGGCGAGTGTGCAGGTGCCAGCGTCAGCCTGCTTCCGGGGCCTCTGGTGGGAGGGAGGGTGCTCCGTGCTCTCCTGTGTCCCTCCGAGCCTGTCACCATGCTCTGTATCTGTGGAACTGAGGGGTCCAGAACTGGAGGCCTCCGTGGACAGGGTGAGATGCCAGCCAGGGGCAGCCTGGAGCCCCACGGCCTCCGGAAACCACTGACCGGGCAGTCAGCAGAGGACCAGGGTCCTGCCATGAGCTTCCCCTGGACTGAAGCCTGGGGCTGGGTGCTCTCAGAGAAGGGTGGAGGTTCCAGAACGTTCCCAAGGGAAGGAAGACGGCCTGGCTGCCGTGTGCCTGCGGGCTGGTGGACAGGCTGCCGTCTCCAGGCAGGGACTGAAGCCAGGCCCCCTCCCTCGGGCTCCTGAGTAATGTCCCGCGATTCTGTTTGTGAGTCTGGCCCTTGACACCAGTGGTTCTGACAGAAGCCCCTGGGGGTGACGCAGCCACAGCCCGGCTTGCCCGGTGCCTCCCCGCTCCCTGCTCCCGTGGTCGGCCCAGGCCTGACCACCCCGCCTTGGGCCGCCCGGGCCAGCCCACGCTCCGGAGACACCTAAGGGACACAACGGGCAGACGGCCGCGCTGTACAAGCGGCCACCGCCGGCTTCACGCGCCTCCCGGTGCCGCTCAGTGCGCAGCCGCAGCCGCAGCCACGTGCGTCCTGGGCCAGAGGACACGCGGGAAATACGTGGGCGGCGCGGTGGCTGCGGGGCCAAGGGGCCGAGGGGCCAAGGGGCCTCCAGCCCGCCTTCGCCCCGTGCGTGCCGGCGCTGTGTCCGCCTTTGCGGGTCCCTGACACCGAAGCGGCTGTGGTCTGGGCCTCCCCGCAGGATGGGTGCAGGGCGGATCCGCAGGTGGTTGGGTCCGCATTTGCCGGGTGCCGGACGACGTGGGGGCGTCTGCGTGTGCTGTCGCCAGGCTGGGCTCTGGGGATAGCGGCGTGGCCCAGAGGTCAATGAAACGAAGTCACCCAGCAGCCATGCTCGGGTCTGGAAGCGGGCAGCGGTGCCTTCAGGCCGGCAGAGCCGGACACCTGCCGCTAGCGCGCGTTCTCACGGCAGCGCCGGCCGCAGCGCGAGGTGACAGCGTCCTTGGCTCCCGGGGCCGCGGAGCGAGTCTGGGCAGTGTGTGGGTGGCTGGGCTGAGCCAAACTGCCTGGGCCGTCACCGGTGCCCTCCTTACAGACGGGAAGACCAGAGGCGGGAGGGGGAGGGTGCCGCAGGGGCGGTGGTGAGCCCGGGCTCTCCGTGTGGCCAGGGGAGGCTCCGGGTCAGGACGTTGCACCGCGCAGCTGCACCAGCAGGCTGGCCCGGCCCCGCCCAAGCTGGCCACAACAAGGAAGATCGCTTCTGGGAGCGCACCTGGGCAGGTGCCGCCGCAGGTGTCGCCAAGACCAGTGACCGACCCCAGGCCCCCATGGACACACGGGGACCGGAAACCTCCGGCTTAGACACCCTGCAGGATGCGGTGAGTGTGTCTGTCTTCCCCCCTTCCTCCCCACCTCCCCACCCCCACCCCCCAAGCAGGTTCCAGTCCCAGGAAACAAGCCGCAGGGGGGCTAAAAGCTGTAAAAGTCTTCCTTGGAGATTTGTTTTCCTGTGAAAGTGAAACCAACCAATTCCAGCCGGGCAGGTGCTGCCCCATATGACCTAAGGCCAGCCTAGGAGGCAGTCTGGGGCGGTGTGGTGGGAGGTCTCCCCCCCAAGCCTGCCCAGCAGCCCCAGAACGCAGGGTCCCCCCTGGACTGCTGGGGGGGGGGGGCGGTCTCGCTCATCTGCAGATGAGCCAAGGCCATCATCTGCAGTTAGCCATTTTACTGTTCTAGCAGTATCTGTTGGAAAGGTTTTCTGTTCCCTGTGATTCGGAATGTCCAAGATCAACACAGGAAATACGACAGGGCTGGCCCGGAACATCTCAGATGCACTGCACCAAGGATCAATATTACGTTTGGTTGTCTTGTGGCTCTTTTTTTTTTTCTTTTTTTCCAGGCAGAAAATCTGTTTCAGCAACTTCAAGAGCATTTTCAAGCTCTGACTGCAACTCTGACCCTCAGGGATATCCTTTGCTGCCATCAGCCAGCACTGTGAGGCTGCGAGCTGTGACAGGTGGACGGTCTTGTTGCCTGGTGTTAGTGGCGTTGTCTCTTGGGCTCTGAGCAGCCTCCAGATGCTGCAGAAGCTTCTGTGTACTTCCTGCCTGGCCGGCAGCACAGGGCACATTCCCCGGTGGGCTTCCCCTGCGCTGTGGCTGGACGGTGTGGAGCCTCAGAACCCCTGCCGGGGCCTCCCATGCTGTGCTCTAACTTCAGCTGCTCCCTGTTTTGTCTTAGGGACAGGGAATCCGAGTTAGAATAGAATGTTGGCCTCTAGTTTGAGCACAGATAAGGGCAGTATCTGTTAGGAAAAGAGTTGCAGACTGGTGCCTCCTCACACGGGGCACCAAAATGTTAGGAAAAGAGGCACGGAATAGAGAGGAGGCAGTGTACAAATTTACAGCCAGACCGAATTTATTCAGAGAAAATAAAATTGTGGTGGGTGACCAGCTGTGCACGTACACAATGACAGGACAGGTGGCCCTGACCCGCAGGGGCTGGGCCTTTTTATATTTTGGGAGGGCTAGGGATGGGGGTGAGGGTGGGGGGCAGCAGGCAGAGGGGAATGTCTGGAACTGGCCTTTCAAGTGTTCCAGCAACTGGTCTTTCAGGTGGCCGTGGGGGGTGGGGTGTGAAGGCAATGGGGTGTGAGACCCAGCTGAGATTCAGGGACAAAGAATGCATTCCAGTGTTTATCTGTCCTGGGCAATGAGCAAGAATGGCCGAGGCTTACGTCCTTGTTCCCTCAATATCTGCCCAACACTCTCCAGTCTGAGCTTCCTTTACACATCGGCTGCCTGCCTTAAAAACTGGGCATGAAGCACTTGCAGAGGGAGCCATTCACCTGCAGTTTTTATGTTGTACATGGCTTCCCCAGGATAAAATTATTCTCAAACAGGGTAAGATTAGATCTTAGAAAAGTTTTTTTAAAAAAAAATAGATTTATGTATTTATTTGGAAGTAGGAGTTACACAGAGAGAGAAGGAGAGGCAGAGAGAGAGAGAGGTCTTCCAACCACTGGTTCACTCCCTGACTGGCCGCAACAGCCAGATTTGCACCCATCCCACGCCAGGAGCCAAGAGATTTTTCCGGGTCTCCCACGTAGGTGCAAGGGATGGGAAGAGGAGCAGCTGGAACTTGAACCGGCACCCACATGGGATGCCAGCACTGCAGGCGGCGGCTTTACCTACTACACCACAGTGCAGGCCCCAGAAGAATTTGTTTTAGAAAGAGGTCATTTCTGGCCGGCTCTCACTTCACTAATCCTCCACCTGAGGCACTGGCATCCTGTGTTCTAGTCCCGGTCAGGGCGACGGATTCTGTCCCGGTTGCTCCTCTTCCAGTCCAGCTCTCTGCTGTGGCCTGGGAGGGCAGTAGAGGATGGCCCAGGTCCTTGGGCTCTGCACCCGCATGGGAGACCGGGAGGAAGTACTCAGATCGGCGTAGCGCCGGCCGTGGTGGCCATTAGGGGGATGAACCAATGGAAGGAAGACCTTTCTCTCTGTCTCTCTCTCTCACTGTCTAACTCTGCCTGGCCAAAAAAAAAAAAAAAAGAAAGAAAGAAAGAAAGAAAGAGGTCATTTCCATTTTATTTATACACTCAGAATCTGGCAAAAACATACCAACATCATATCCCCAAGCCAGGAGAGCCGAGTTTCCAAAATGGAACTTGGGTTCAAAGGTCAGAGCACACTGTGGACTCGGGGCAGCAGCCAACAGCCCCGACGTGGGCCCTGCCCTGGACTCCTGTGTCAGCTGTGGCGTCTGCTGGCGTGCGCGTCTGTGTCTGTGAGGGGGACGTTCAGCTGGAGCGGGGTCTCTGCTCACTGCACTCCATGTCGCAGTTCTCTCTAACCTCCTACTGGAAGAAATGGGGCATCGCATCGAGGACCTACAGAAGAACGTAACGGACTTGATGGTGCAGGCTGGGATTGAAAACTCCGGCAAAGAACAAATGGTGAGGCCACGGTTAGGAAACTTTACCCTTCACATCTTCCGCTTGCTTTCATCTTGAAAATATAATCCCTGATTGTTCACTAGGGAAATTACTGTCTCTAATGCATTTTTAAAATGCTCCTTTCTAAATAGACCAACTAAAATATCTTGGTCATAATTTCTTTTCTTTTTTTTTTTTTTTTTTTTTTTTGAGAGGCAGAGTGGATAGTGAGAGAGACAGAGAGAAAGGTCTTCCTTTTTGCCATTGATTTACCCTCCAATGGCCGTTGCGGCCGGCGCACCGCGCTGATCCGAAGCCAGGAGCCAGGTGCTTCTCCTGGTCTCCCATGTGGGTGCCGGGCCCAAGCACTTGGGACATCCTCCACTGCCTTCCTGGGCCACAGCAGAGAGCTGGCCTGGAAGAGGGGCAACCGGGATAGAATCCGGCGCCCCAACCGGGACTAGAACCTGGTGTGCCGGTGCCGCAAGGCGGAGGATTAGCCTGTTAAGCCACGGTGCTGGCCGGTCACAATTTCTTAAATGCACACATTTTAAATAGAAGCCAATATTATTTGAACATTGCATTTCATAGAGAGTATTTTTCACCTCTAATCTTTTTGTTTCAAAGATTTATTTTAAAAAATATTTATTTATTATTTGAAAGGCAGAGTTAGAGAAGGAGGGAAGGAGGTCTTCCATCTTGGTTCACTCCCTAAAATGGTCTCAACTCCCTAGATGGGCCTGGCCCAGTCCCACTTGGAAGTAGAGCAGCTGGGACTTGAACCAGCACTAAAGTGGGATGCTGGTGTTGCAGGAGGTGGCTCACCTGCTGTACCCCAACACTGACCTCACCTTTTTTTTTTTTTTAAGATTTATTGTATTTATTTGAAAGGTAGAGTTACAGACAGAGGGAAAGGGATATTCCATCTCCAAATGGATGCAATAACCAGAGCTGGACCAGACCCAACCCAGGAGCCAGGGGCTTCATCTAGGTCCCCAACATGGGTGCCATCTAGGTCCCCAAGCATTTGAGCCATCTTTAGCTGCTTTCCCAGGCCATTAACAGGGAGCTGGGTCAGAAGTGGAGCAGCCAGGACTTGAACTGGTGCCCATGTGGGATGCCGGCGCTGCAGGCAGAGGCCCCCACTGTCTTCAGTCAGAACATGAGTGGCAAGTTACAGGGCGCAGAGTGTTACTAGGTTCTGTTGAGATAAAGCACAGGGCCCTCTGCACTGGAAACATTCTGCTTCTGTTTCCATTTCCAATGGAAGTTGACACAGAGTCTTAAAAGTAAAATAAATTCTTAGTTTCACATCTCAGACTGGACTTCCTGTCCACGTAACATATAAACTTTATTTTATTAAAATATGTATGTATATTATTGACATAATACTTTTAAAAATATTTATTTATTTGAAAGGCAGAGTTATAGGGAGAGCTTTTATCTACTGGTTTATTCCCAAATGGCCACAATGAGCAGGACTGGACCAAGCAGGAGCCAGGAGCTTCCTCCAGGTCTCCCATGTGGGTGCAGGGGCACAAGCACTTGGGCCATCTTCTACTGTTTTCCCAGGTGCATTAGCAGGGAGCTGGATGGGAAGAGGAGCAGCCAGGACACAAGCCGTGTCTATATACAATGTTGCAGGCAGTGGCTTAACCCACTACACCACAATGCCAGCCCAATAACGGTCTAAATAAGGCCATATTTTACTGGCACAAATTGAATGCCTTTTTTTTTTTTTTTTTTTTTTTTTTACAGCTGTTGTCCTAGGTCAGCCAGAAAACTCTCTGTATTTCTCCTAGTTGACCTGGAAACAGGCTGGTGTTCTGGTACGGAAAAGGCGCTGTCCCGATACACAGGCGCCGCTGGTTGGGGGGCTCTGACATTTTTGATAGACTGGAATCTTTACTGAGCTCTGCCTGCCCAGGTCCTACAGACCTGGGTCTTCTGGCCCTGTGGTCTCAGAAGGGCCAAACCTCCCTGCACCTCAAAACTCAGGTCTCTTGAGCCCTGGACAGCTTAACAAGGACCGGGACAAGAAGCCCCAGAGCTCAGCACGGCAGGGGGCATGGGGGTGCTCCAGGAATTTCTGCTGTGAGATTGGACTCACACCAGCTGCATATTTCAAATTAAAAATCCCACCAAGGAGCCAGCACTGTGATGCAGTGGGGAGGCTGTGTGTGTGCTTGTATGTGTCCTTTATTTTAAAGGGAGGGCAACACACAGACAGACCTTCCATCCGCAGGCTCACTTTCCAAATGCCCTCCACAGCCAGGCTGGGTCACGTCAAAGCCAATAACCAGGAACTCATTAGAGTCTCCCATGTGTGTATCAGGGGCCCAAGTACTTGAGCCGTCACCTGCTGCCCAGGTGGCCTAGCAAGCAGAGGCGCGCTCCCGTATGGGACATGTACACGGCAAACAGCAGCTCAACCCACTGTGCCACAACTCCCAGCTCTGCAGATCTTTTTTATAAAGACATAGGGGTTTTCCAAAGGCAGATGCTTCATTTTTTAAACCAAACCCTTCATTTTTAAGAGATATATACATATATATTTATTTTCATTCATTTGAAAGGGAGAGAGAGACACACAAAGAGAAAGGGAGGGAGATTCCCCCAGCTGCTGGTTCACACCCCAAATGCCTGCAATGGCTGGGGCTGGGCTAAGCCAAAGGAAGGCGCCCAAAATTTCATCTGGGTCTCCCAGGTGGGGGCAGGGCTATCAGTGCCTCCCGGGTGTGCATCAGCAGGAGGCTGGAGTGGGGAGCAGAGCTCAGACCCAGGCACTCCCACATGGGAGGCAAGAGTCCCAAGTGGCGTCTCAGGCCAGTGTCCAGTGCCTCACTGAGAGAGGCTCTCCACGGACTCTCTGGAGGACCTGTAATTTGCCCATTCCAAACAGACACTGGCGGCCACTGCTTCACTCTGAAAATGACCCAAAGCCCTAAACCAAACCAAATTACACCAAACTAACAAACAAGGAAACAGTACTGGAGGAATGTCTTTTTTTTTTTTTTTTTTTTTTTAAGATTTCTTTATTTGGAAGTCAGAGTTATTCAGAGAGAGAAGGAGAGGCAGAGAGGTCTTCCATCCACCGGTTCTCTCCGACTGGCTGCAATGGCCGTAGCTGAGCCGATCCAAAGCCAGAAGCCCGGAGCTTCTTCCGGGTCTCCCATGTGGGTGCAGGGGCCCAAGGACTTGGGCTATCAACCACTGCTTTCCTAAGCTATAGCAGAGAGCTGAACTGGAAGTGGAGCAGCCGGGTCTCGAACCGGCGCCCACATGGGATGCCGGCACTGCAGGCGGCAGCTTTACCTGCTACGCCACAGTGCCTGCCCCTTTTCTTCATCTTATCTTTGAGTGTAATGTTTTTCTCCTCCCAAGGAGGTTACCCCAGCCCGCTCTGCCTGGTAGAATACTAAAGAAAAGCACAGGGGCCAGATTTAACCTCATTTGGTAGATTAAATGATTGAAAATCTTTCAAATGATATTCAATTCACCTGTCTCCAAGCCAAAGTAAAATAAATCTGTTATCATCTAAAAACAGTGTTGGGGGCTGGTGCTGTGGCTTTAACAGGTAAGGCCGCTGCCTGCAGTGCTGGCATCCCATATGGGTGCTGGTTCTGGTCCCGGCTGCTCCACTTCCTATCCAGCTCTCTGTTGTGGCCTGGGAAAGCAGTGGAAGATGGCCCAGGTCCTTAGGCCCCTGTACCCGTACGGGAGACTTGGAGGAAGCCCCTGGCTCCTGGCTTGGGATCGATGCAGCTCTGGCTGTTACGGCCAGTTGGGGAGTGAACCAGCGGATGGAAGACCTCTCTCTGCCTCTGCCTCTCCTCTCTCTATGAAGCTCCAACTTTCAAATAAATAAATAAATCTTAAAAAGAAAATAAAAACAGGGCTTGGGGGTCTGACATTGTAGTGCGGCAGTCAGGACGCCCCTTGTGACACTAGCACCCCCATCAGAGTACCTTTTGAGTCTCAGCTGCTCCAGTTCTGATCCAGCTCCCTGCTAATGCTCCTGGGAACACAGCTGCTGATGGCCCAAGTGCTTGGGCCCTGCACCCATGGGGAGACCTGGAAGGAGTTGTAGGTTTCTGGCTTCAGCCGGCTCAAGCCTGGCCATTGCAGCCATCTAGTGATGGAAGATCTCTCTCTCCCCCCCTCCCCTCCCCCTCCCCCCTCTCCCCTCCCCATCTCCCTCCTTTTGTCTCCCCTGCTCCCCCCCTCCTCTGCTCTGCCTTTCAAATAAATCTTTTTTTTTTAATGGGGTGCCCAGTTACAGCCCTCATTTTAGAACAGTATTTGCGTGTAATAAAGATCATTCTCTTCACACTAAACTCAAATGACCGGTGATTCTACCACCAATACAGCACTGTCGGTATTTTCCTGTGCATACATTGTCACGTGGTTGGCTGCTTTTCCTATAATCTAATATCCTGTTCTCTTTTCATATCATAATTTTTTCCACTTGAAAATTTCATATACTTTTAACTAGGGGTTGCCTAGTAATATTCTCTGCTTGGTTGTAATAATTCAAGCTGTTGGAGCTAAGGTCAGCTCTTCTCTGGGCACTGAAGCTGTTGCCCACACGAGCAGTTACCCGATAATCATCTGCACCTTGCTTTGGGTCACAAGCATGGCTGATGCCAACTTCATTTAGCCAAACGCATCTGAGAAAGGACGCTGCCATCCAAGGGCCGCCCACTGCCCCTGCTCCTCTCCCCAAATCCTCCCTGCCCTGTGCTTTGCCAAGGGGTGCTGGCCACACAGTACCATCCTATTTTTAAAGTTCTGATTTCTCAGGAGAATTGCTCGGGAACTTAGTCGTGCTGGTGCCCAGGGAGCACAGAGAGAAACCCCAGCCTGTGGACTGAGGACCCGGAGCTGAGCCAGCCTGCCTCAAGCTCACCGTCGGCTCAGAGCTCGCCTGGACAGCACTCCCACGGCAGCCCTTGTTCCCAGCCCTCCCCTCTGCTGCTCGGCCCTGCAAATACAGCCTTTCTTCTCCCCAGTTCAGGGTCAGAGTGGTCTTTGTGCGCTCAGGACAGCGAGCCAGCCTTGTCAGCAACAGGGCCACCACGGTTTTGTTTTTTTTTTTAAACATTTATTTATTTGAAAGGCAGAGTTAGAGAGAGAGAGAGAGAGAGAGAGGTCTTCCATCTGCTGGTTCACTCCCCAAATGGCTGCAACAGCCAGAGCTGGGCCAATCCGAAGCCAGGAGCCAGGGGCTTCTTCTGGGTCTCCCACATGGGTGCAGGAGCCCAGGGACTTGGGCCATCTTCACTACTGTCTCAGGAAATAGCAGAGAGCTGGATCAGAAGTGGAGCAGCCGGAACTTGAACTGGCGCCCATATGGGATGCCGGCACTGCAAGTGGAGAGTGGAGGCGTAGCCCACTATGCCACAGCGCCAGTCCCAAAAATGTAAATTTTTTTAAATAAAAAATTTAAAAATGAAGACATCAGAATGCTTCCATAAAATAGGAGATTTTTCTTCTGTATAAACACTCCTACTTTAATAGTCATTATTTAAAGTTACACAGCCGGGAGCCGGCACCGTGGCATAGCAGGTAAAGCCGCTGCCTGCAGCGCTGGCACCCCATATGGGCTCCAGTTCAAATTCCCAGCTGCTCCACTTCCAATCCAGCTGTTTGCTGTGGCCTGGGAAAGCAGTGGAAGATGGCCCAAGACCTTGAGTCCCTGCACCTGGGTGGGAGACCCGGAAAGAAACTCCTGGCTCCTGGCTTTGGATCGGCTCAGCTCTGGCCGGTGTAGCCAGTTGGGGAGTGAACCTGCGGATAGAAGACCTCTCTCTCCTCTCTCTGTGTAACTCTAACTTTCAAATTAATAAATAAATATTAAAAAAAAGTTATACAGCCTTAGATTATTACAAAGTTTAAGCAGTTTATTGGTAATCTACTTAAGTAAAAAGTTAATTCAATGTCAAATGCTAAATTCATATACCTGTGATTTAAGCCTCATTTAGCACAAGGCAATGAAACTATGGAAACACAAACCCTAGTAGTAAGGTGAGCACAGCTCCCTGAGGTTGCCGGTTCTCCAGTTTAACTAAACACACACCTGACTTCCTGTGTCAGAGCACTGCACACCACTCAACATGCAAACACGGACACACTCCGTGCGCAAGCGCGGCCACGGTTAACACGGACACACTCCGTGCGCAAGCGCGGCCACGGTTAACACGGACACACTCCCAGACTCTGAGCTCCCCTGATCTTTCAGTCCCTCCAAACCCCTTCTGCGCCTGGCCCACAAGACCTTTCAGAACAAAATCCTTCCTCCGGCGCTCGCCCCCTGCAGCCCCACCCACCTCCGAGTCCTGCCTTGGGACCAGCTCCCTGTGTTCTGGGCGGGTCAGACATGAGTTCTCTGGTCTCATGGCACTCTCTCTGCTGTTGGGAATCTGTGAATGACTTTCAGGGTTTCAAAACGCTCTGCCCTCGTTCACATGCCTCTTGCTTGGGGCAGACGTTGAAGCTGTGGCCAAAGAGAAGACAGGAGCCAACACAGTGGCTGTGGAAGACAGTTGGAAGCCTTCACAGTGCTCCTGCCGACTGTCCAAGGGGAGCCTCATCAGGAAACTGTTCATGTTCCTTTCACTTTTGATGATAATCATAAAAGTGCCACAAAAGAATTCCAGGGTCATGACCGCCATCATGAGTGACACAGGAAGTTCATGGCCAGCTAGTGACTTCAGAGGAAACAGCCACCCATGTCCTCCACCCTGGGACAGCAACAGTGCCCAAGACAGAAACTATGGCAACGGAGCCAATGCACAGCCCACACCGATATCACCTGTATCTGGATTCAGAACTTATCTCGGTGATGGCAAGACAAGTGGCTTTGGCATGATTTACGACTCCAAGGATTATGCAAAGACAAATGAATCCAACACAGACTTGCAAGACATGGCCTTTGTGAGAAGACTCCGAGGAAACAGCAAGGAGCAAGAACAGGAGGGAGGCCCAGGAGGCTGCCAAGGCCCACAGGTGCTGGCGGAGAGTGAACTGGAGGGGCCATGCTGTGGCACAGCAGGTGAGCCGCCGTCTGCAGTGCCGGGATCCAGTCTCAGCTGCTCCACTTGCAATCCAGTTCCTTGCTAATGCACCTGAAAAAGCAGCAGCTGATGGCCCGAGTACTTGGACCTCTGCCACTCGGGTGGGAGACCTGGGTGGAGACCCAGCAGTTGCAGCCCCTTTGGAGAGTGAACCAGCAGATGGAAGATGTCTGTCTCCCCTTCTCTGTCAGTCTGCCTTTCATATTTCTTTAAAAAGTGAGCTGAAGGAGCCAGCACTGTGGCATAGTGGGTCAAGCCGCCCAGCACCAGTATCCCCTGTGAGCACTGGTTTGTGTCCTGATGCACTTCTGATCCAGCTCTATGCGTGGAAAAGCAGTGGGCCCATGACCTACGTGGGAGACCCAGATGGAGTTCCTGGCTTCAGCCTTGCCCTGGCCAGGCCACCTGGGGAGTGACCCAGCAGATGGAAGATCTCTCTCTTTTTTTTGTGATTCTTTCAAATAAACCTTAAAAAAAAAAAAAAGTGAGCTGAAGATTGGAGAACAGCGGAGTAGATTCTGCAGTGGATCTACAGTGATCACGTGATCTTCTCGTGGGGATTAATACACCGTAAAAACTTAGAAAAAAGAATGCTAGGGGGAGATGCATTCTCAAAGCTGTTAATAAAAGTCATGTAGAAGTTTTTTTAAATAAAGATTTTATTTACTTCTTTATTTGAGAGGTAAAGTTACAGAGAGAGAGAGGGAGGTCTTCCATCCGCTGGTTCACTCCCCAAATGGCCGCAACAGCCAGAGCTGCACCAATCTGAAGCCAGGAGCCAGGAGCTTCTTCCGGGTCTCCTTCGTGGGTGCAGGGGGCAAGGACTTGGGCCATCTTCTACTGCTTTCCCAGGCCACAGCTGAGAGCTGGATCGGAAGAGGAGCAGCCGGGACACAAACTGCCACCCATATGGGATGCTGGCACTGAAGGCAGAGGCTTAGCCCACCGTGCCACAGCACCCACCCTGAAGTTTTTAAAATGGCATTCACACAGAGGCAGGTCCTCATGTACTCATTCTATTTTTCTTTCCAAATTTGCGCCTACATTTTGATAAGAAACCCAGAGAGTGCATCTTGGCCCTGGGTATGGTTCCTTGGGGTGTGTGTGGATGGTAGCCAAGGGCTCCACTGGTGCAACCAGAAAAAGGCAGCCCCCTGTGGACGCGTGGTTTCACATCTGTTCCCCAGGTTCCCCTGTCCATAGCTGTGGCTCTCACTCACTCACGGCTGAGCAGCAGTCGTTTGAATCAGATCTATTTTCTATTTGACTACTTGTTTCCAAACAATGCTGCCACACACGCTCGTGCCCACCTCCTTGTGTGTGCACGCCTGTCTCCAGAACCCGAGTTCCTACCGTCTGTAACCCAGGCTTACAGCCCCGTCAGCTCCTTCCCAGAGCCCCGAAGCAACGGGGAGCAGATGAGGGAAGGGCAGCCATCAGGTCAGCGCTCAAGTGCACACCCTCTGCTGCTACTTAAACTTGGGGCCATCTGAGCTGTAGCCTCTGTCTCTGCCAAGCGTCTACCCGGTAGTGTTATAAGGATCTGTGGCACTGACTTGCGATTTGCTTGCTTTCAAGCCAAAGCAAGGTAGCATGTGAAGACATGGCTCACGTCTGAGCCCTGGGCGGAGCAGCCATGCACAGCCCAACCTACTTTTGGGGGGGCCTCTGCAGAGGTGACTAAGGCTCAATGTGGTTGTGGGTTGGGGCCCTGAGCTCATAGGACAACAGGCCCGGACAACAGTGGGGCTGTGCAGAGGCGCCCACACCCTCACCAGACACCTCACCAGCCGGAACCTCGGCCTGGCACTTCCAGACCCCAGAACTGGGAAGAACCCTGTTACTTACAATGCCCATCCATGGTGCTCACCCAGTGACATGTCCACAAGAAACCTAGACATGGAAGCCACACTAACAACACGTGACCCACACCCCCTGGGAACCTCCCATGGACAGTTCAGCGGTCCCCACACAGCCGCACACCCACCCGTCTCTTCCGGCTTGGGCAACCCTGAGCTCACAGGCTCTCCATCTTCCCACAGCGGGGTGGTCTCAGGGTTCGTCCAATTCTCCTAACGAGGATCGGTAACATCCAACAGTACGATTAAACCGCCAGTGGACAGTCTCCTTAGCACAGCTGTGTGGACTCAGGTGCTCAGTTCTCTGGGCTCCCCACCTAGGGCCCGGCGGCAGCACCAGGTCTGAGGCCCCGTCTGACCATCCTACAGCCCCCCCAGCAGGGCAGCAAGGCCCCGATTCCTCCATGTTCCCAGCAACCCTCACCCTGGTGGCTGTGACACCATGCAAGGGCCTATACTCCTCATTGTACAGAAAAATGAACGAGAGTAAACTACAGGCTTGCACATTGGTATGTACAAAATTTCTCATTAAGCATTCCTTATGTTTTTTTTTATTATTATTATTTTTGACAGGCAGAGTGGACAGTGAGAGAGAGAGACAGGGAGAAAGGTCTTCCTTTGCCGTTGGTTCACCCTCCAGTGGACGCCGCAGCTAGTGTGCTGCGGCCGGCACACCACGCTGATCTGAAGGCAGGAGCCAGGTGCTTCTCCTGGTCTCCCATGGGGAGCAGGGCCCAAGGACTTGGGCCATCCTCCACTGCACTCCCGGGCCACAGCAGAGAGCTGGCCTGGAAGAGGGGCAATCGGAACAGAATCCGGCGCCCTGACCGGGACTAGAACCTGGTGTGCCGGCACCGCTAGGCGGAGGATTAGCCTGTTGAGCCACGGCGCCGGCCTGCATTCCTTATGTTTTAACACTCTCACCCTAACAACAGCACTACATATGTACCCACAAGCACAGCCTCACAGGTGTTGACACGTTTACAAGGTACTACTTACCGAGGCACTGCTTCCTGTGTTAACACGCGTGTGCAGAAAGCAGCCAAGGCAATGCCCAGTCAGAAGAGCCTGGGTCTGAAGCCAGACAGAGGCCGCGGGGCACCAGGGTGCGCACGCCCTCTCGTGTCAGCGTGAATGCACATCGTGGAAGAGAAACAGGCTGAGGAAGGACACCTTTTTCTATTTAAGATTTATATATTTATGTGAAAGGCAGAGAGGGAGGGAGGGATAGAGATGGGGATCTCCTGTCCGCTGGTTCACTCCTCAAACGCCCACACCAGCTGGGGCAGGAACCAGGGACTCTGTCTGGGCCTCCCACACGGGTGGCAGGGGCCCCAACACCTGAGCCATCCACTGCCTGCCCAAGTGCACTAGCAGAAGCTGACCAGATGCAGCGTAGCCAGGGCTCGAGTGCTGCGAGTGGTGCCTTAGCCTGCTGGGCCCAACGCCTGCCCGGAAAGGGACTTCACCCCGGGACAGGACAGTGTGCCTGAGGCAGTGAGGACAGCGCGGCCAGCCCCTGTGGGGAGAGCAGCATTCTGGACGAGCCTCAGGACCACACACCGCAGCCCCGCCAGCAACAGGGTCAGTGCAGACACAGTCAGTGACGGGAGCTCGTGCCGAGGCAGGTGGGCCACCGCCCATCATGCCTGAGTCTTTACGGAGGCGCGCAGAAGAAGGCAGGGCCTGGGGCCGAGCACCAGCAGCCACCAGGAGCCAGGCAGAAGACACAACAGTGCCTTCCGCAGACGGCTAAGCACGCAGAGCAGGACGGCCGCCTCCTGCGTCCAACTCCACGGTTGGCTGGGCAGTCGCACTGCAAAGAGCTCCGGGCCTCAGGCGTGGCTGTCTCCCAAGGCCTGAGGCGCTCTGCAACATCCCCGCACGGGGACGGCCCCACGGCTTCGCCGAGGCCTCAGTACCGGTACTTGGTGGAGTAGTCCTTGGGAGACACAACCAGGCCACGGCCCTTGCGGGCACCACGGTACACAGTCTCGATGATGTCCACCATCTCCTGCTTGTCCTCCATGGCCCAGTTGATCTTGTTGTTGTTGCCGGTGCCCAAGTCGATCATTATATGCTTGTTCCTGAGGGGAAAGGCATCGACTCCCATCAGAATCTCTGAGAACCTGCACGGAGACCCGCCCACTCTCCCCTGCTCCTAGCGCTTGCTCACACCCTTCCAGGACAGACTCTGCTGCACAACGCAGCTCGCTTGGCGCTGTTTTTCCTGGGCTCAAATACCCTCAAGGGCAACTAAAGGTCAGGACACACGAGGGCTGCACTGGTCCCCCTGGAGAAGCACCGGAAGGTTCCACAGTGCTCCGAGATGCTTAGCATGAACTCTACCCAAAGACCCAGACCTGTGAAATTAAAATAACATTTGGCATTTCTGTGACCAAGGAAGCGAAAGGTCTTCACACACTGAACCTCCCAGGAGCCAGACCTCCTCCCTCTGAGTTTGTTCTCACAAGGCGCTTTGTTTAACTTGAGCCTTCCCGGGTTTGCTGAAGACATTCAGTGACTCTTACAGGATCACAGGTCTGGCCTCAGGGGACGGCTCCCATGTGGCCTCCTTTCGACAGGGTGGGCCATGGGCACATCTGATGCTGCTGCTCCACTTCACACGGACACGTCCAGGACAGCCTCCCCACGCTCGCTGGGATTAGGACACTCGTCTCCCACCCCCTCTCGCCTGCTCCACGTCAGCCATCCCTCACACATGCAGGGCTGGGCACACTGAGCTCACTGCCCTCTGGATCTGGGCTGTGCTGCACACAGAGGACGGCCAAGCGCCTGGGCCTCTGCACCTGCATGGGAGAGCCAGATGGAGTTCCTGGCTCCTGGCTTCAGCCTGGCCTGGAGAATAAACCAGTGGATGAAAGATCTCTCCTCTTTTATCATCTGCCTTTCCAACAAATACATAAATATTTTAAAAAGGAAAATAAACCCTCAGACTCTGCAGATGGCAAATACGCTGAAGGCAAGACCAAGGGTGGGAGACCCCAGTCACAAGCGCAAGGGGTGAGCCAGGAATCCCTTCCTGCTCGTGGGGCACCCCAACACTCAAACACAGGACAGTGGAGAGGGCTACCGCAGGAACCAGGATCACAAAGGACCCAGAAGCAAACACGGTTCATGAAGCAGGGAAACTCGGGTACAGGCCCCAGTCTGCCGGGCCGTGGATCGGCGCCTCCCTCCCAGTTCTGTTTCCTGGGCCCGTCCACGCGTGATGGGGCAGTGGACTCCCTTTCCTCTTCAGGGCCACACAGGTGCGGTGGTGTCTGCAGAGCCTCAGCCTGCCCGAGGGACGTGAGGCTGCGGCAGAGGTGCCTGCAGGCAGCGAACTGCTGGTGGGCGCACCCTGACCCCATGGCCGGGAGCCTGCGGCAGCCGTACAAAATGAGCTCTAGAGAGGCCAGGCTCCCAGTCTGAGCCGATGTGACACAGACTGCGCTGGACCACCTGAGCCACTCCAGTCTGCCCAGAGCAGGCAGGCTTGCAGGTCCAGCTGAGACTGTGAGAGGGACTCGACCTGCCAGCGCCTTCCCAGCCCAGCAGGGGCACAGGAACTGCAAGCCCACGAGCACAAGGAGCTGGATGAGCCACAGTGAACGAGAGCAGCCCAGCCGCGATTCTGCCTCGTGCGACCTCGAGTACTGGTGCGGCTGACCCTGCCCTCACCAGCAGGCCTGCGGGCACAGAACACACACCCCAGCTCTGCTCCCCTTGGGAAGCGCCCTTCCCAGAGTGTGGCTGGTGCTCTCACTGTGCTGGCCAAGCTGTTTCCAAATTAACTCAACAGAACTGCAGAGCTGAGAAAACATACTTTAAGCAAAGCCAACTGATAAGGACACTAAACAAAGGTGCTGCTGTGGTAACTGGTGAGTGACCCCGGCAGTGAGAGTAACTTCTCTTCAATGGCACCCTGCTGGCCTTCCGGGCCACTTCATTTCAAGAGGGAAACTTGTTACTGAGTAAACACGGAAACTGGAACTGTACTTGACAAGTATTTAAGACTCACAGGGATCCCTTGGCAACATGACCACGTAACTCGCTTGCTCCTACAGGACTGCTGATCACAGCCAACCTCAGACCACCCGTGCGTGAGATCAGACATACCTGAAGAAAAACATGACCGTGCAGGGGTCGTACAGCTCGTACATCTTGTTGAAGTCAGGCACTTCTGTGATGTCCACAAGATAAATGACTGCAAAATTTTTAACCTAAGAAAAAGAAATTAAGAAAAACTAAAATTACAGATCCATTTGGCTCTCATTATGTTAAAGCACATTAAAAAAAAAACAAGAATCTGTGTCATAATTGGACAATTTTCTTTTTTTAAAAAAATTTTTTGGACAGGCAGAGTGGACAGTGAGAGAGAGAGACAGAGAGAAAGGTCTTCCTTTGCTGTTGGTTCACCCTCCAATGGCCGCCACGGCCAGCGCACCGCGCTGATCTGAAGCCAGGAGCCAGGTGCTTCTCCTGGTCTCCCATGGGGTGCAGGGCCCAAGCACTTGGGCCATCCTCCACTGCACTCCCTGGCACAGCAGAGAGCTGGCCTGGAAGAGGGGCAACCGGGGCAGAATCTGGCACCCTGACCGGGACTAGAATCCAGTGTGCTGGCGCCTCACGGCGGAGGATTAGCCTGTTGAGCCACGGCACCAGCCTGGACAATTTTCAAATGAATTCTCCAACACTTCCTTCCCAGTAAGCTAGCATACAAGGAAACAACACAATGCCATCAGGACCTGGCTTCTGACAATTCACTCTGGCATCTCTCACAGTGCCTTCACAGTGTGGCGCTCACGGGAGATTCCGAGAGCCCACTGAGCTGCCACAACCTGGGCTTGTAGTGCTGAACCACTGCTTTAAACCACAGCTCTACAGCACATGCACAGACCTCAGCCGTCCACGACCTCCCAGCCGTCCCAGACTGTACACCTGCCAGTACCAACAGACCCCCAGGTGATGTTGTACACATTTTCTGTGATTTTTTCTTTAACTGCAAGTTCATCAGGGAATATATTTAGAGAAACCAAAAAAATATAAAAAAGTCAAATCACCTCCAGCCTCAATACCCGCAGGTAACTGGTCTAATTCCTCTGCTACATTTCTCTTCTACCTCTTTTCTCTAATTCTTTTGCCACATTTCCCCCCACTTTCAGGGCATGTTAAAAAAAATTCTATGGGCCAGTGCTGTGGTGTAGCTGGTAAAGCCACCACCTGCAACACCGGCATCCCAAATGGGCATCAGTTCGAGTCCCAGCTGCTCCACTCCTGATCCAGCTCCCTGCTAATGGCCGGGAAAGCAGCAGCAGATGGCCCAAGTGCTTGGGACCCTGCACCCACATGGGAGACCTGGAAGAATCTCCTGGCTCCTGGCTTTGGCTTGGTCCAGCCCCTGGTCGTTGTGGACAACTGGGGAGTGGACCAGTGGATGGAAGATCTCTCTCTTTCAAAAAAAGATTCTATGTGTACTGTTTCTATGAAATGTGATCATACAGTTGTCAGACTACAAGACTGCGTATGCTGCTTTCATTGTGATCATTCCCTTAAATTACCAATCTTCCAGAAACACAAGCTTCTGCATCTTATTTCATCAGTGGCCATGTCATTACTACCCTGTTACTTTGTTTCTGATTTTTCATGACTAAATCAAATGTTCCATTAATACTAATGCTACCTGTGAACTGTACCCTTATACTGTTTACACACTCCATCATTTCCTAAGGATAAATTCCCAAGAGAATCTCTGGAACATGGAATATGACATCTGTAAGGCTCATACAAATACTGCCAACACCCTCTGGAAAGCTTACACCACTTCCGTGTGTTGAGCAGGGCTGTGTCCACACTGCTACATACAAGGTCCAACCTCTATGCTGGGCGTGTGACTTCTCCAGGAACAGCAGGTGGGCCCCCATCACTGCCTGGTGCGCACAAGCTGTGGGCCAAGGAGGACAGGGTGAGGTCCACCCATGGAGGAGGCTCTCTCCCAGGTCCTGGGGAGCACACCCCTGCCCCGACTCTGGACATCAGGTCTCCACATTGTGAGCAGACCCAGCCTGTGACGTCGTCTGGCAGCCCTGGGAGGCAGGCACCCACCCACATTTCTTCACAAAGTCACTCTAACATCCAACTCTAACTTACAGATGGGGTAATATGGTAACTGGGATTTGCTTTAAATGCTGCAGCGTAATCAGGGCTAGACAACGTGAGAATGGCAACGTATTAATAACCACTGCAGCTGAGGGACAGGCACAGAAGGGCTCATTACATGCTCCTCTCTACTTCTGGAAAAATCTGGACTCCACGCGCTCTCCAACGCCCCACTGAAAGCTCAGAGGCCCCTGGAGTCGACGCGGTCCTTCGGTCAGCGGCTTCTCAGCATCGCCAACCTCCGGGTCAAAGCAGGAAGTGACACAGAAGCCACATCTTCTTCAGAGTGTTTTAATATCTATTTTGTAAATGATGACATCCAAATACCTAACTTGATGATTCCATATAATTTTCAAGATGCAAATCCTCATTTTATACAACAGTTTAGAAAGAAGGCTCTCTCCCTTTTCAGTAAGACCTTATAGACCACCCAGAGGAAGATCCACCACCACCGAGCAACAGCACAGCACCCACTCCTCTCTAGCTTCCTGTATAGACTGAGCATGGCTTTGGGCCTCCCAGAGGTAGGAATGTCTGCCATGTCCACTGACATGTCTCGTACACACGTGTGCTGCTAGGTAAGTATGTGTTACATGAAGAGCTTCAAACTCAAAAAACACATCGTCACTGAGAATGATTTTGGAGAGGACCACCATCCTGCCCTACAAGCCAGTCCAGTCCACGCCCACTCAGGGGCCATGCCCGGGTGGTGGAATGAGAAGGCCATGCCAAGATGGCCGCTGGCAAGCCAGCGTCAGTTACTCAGGAATGGCTTTAAAACCCACCTGGCAATGGAGCCTGCCTGGCAACAGGCTGTGATTGGTCAGGGCATAAACCACCCCTTGACCGGATTGGCTGCCTTGGCTATATAAGCTGCTGTAGCAACTGAAATAAACGAGTCTGTGGGCTGCTAGCCTCTGGCCCGCTTTCACCCGACTGCTGTGTGGTGACTCGGCGCCTCTTGCCCCCACCTGATTTCTTCCTCTCAGAAGAAATCAACTTCAACATCTGGCGCGCCAACGTGACTGAGAGAGAGACAGCGTGTCGGACTCGGCAAGGTCCCCCTTGATTTCGGCAAGGCCCCTCGGTGTTTTGTGTGCTGTTCGGTTCTGTGAGGGTGAGCACAGAACCCCCTCCTAGCCCCTTTCCTTGTCCTTGTCCTCGCTCTAAGTGACCGCAGGTTAGGCACACGCCATCCAGTCACATAAGGGACTGATCATCTTCCCTCACTGGAGAGAGGTGACGCTCCAGAGACACCGTGTGGGCATACGGCCTTGACCTAACGAATCAAGGAAGTCCCCCACTGAGCACAGGGCATACTTACAACCTGATACACCACTGTCTGTCCGGCTAACGTAGGGAACTCCTGCATAATGCTGTCAGCTGCTGAGGTGCTAGGAATTTGCTTTGTTATGGCAGCAGTGCTGTGTGTCTTTTCTTTGTCTAGAGTTGGTGTGGCGCACCGCTCTTAACTGCTCAAACATGGGAAAGATACCCCCTCTCAGAATCACACGCAGATTACCAAACACAGTGAATCTGTGAGTGATCAGAGCCTAACACTCCAGGTCCCTGTCTCACAGGTAACAGTTGATGACTTAGGAAGAGAGAGCTCTGACAGTGAAAATGACAATGTAGCAAACAATGAAGCAAACAAGGTAGCAAACATGGTAGCAAACAATGTAGCAATGCCTAGTCAGCCACCCCCCCCCCCCCAATACCCGTGGGATGAACTTAGAGGACCTCTAGACAATAGCTCACGCCAGGTCATCCCATCTGCACCCATTGAGGATCCCCATGTTTGTGGCAGTCCTCAGGCACCCCAGGCTCTCAGGGCAGCCGCTAGAGCCCATCCCACCCACATGTTTGCCGTAAATGTAGGAGTGGACGCAGAATTCAGACCCTGGATTCCAACACCCTTAGAAAGTCTTCTGCTAACCAAGGGTGGAGGATATGCTTGTGTCTTTCCAGAGAATGTGGGACAGCCCATTTGGGCACCAGCCAGAAACATCAAGCCTGCAACTGACAGCCAACCAGAACCAGCTGAACAAGACTGAGAGTCCGCCTTGTTAGTGGACGCACCTGCCCTATCATCCTACCCTGAGAAACTGCCCATAGCCACATCTGTTACTGTTTTATACCCCACTAGCTCTGGTCAACCACTCATGGCCCACAGCCTATGTACAGTCATGCCATTCCTGATAACCATTATTCCTCATTCCTACCCCTATCTGAGCAAGCACTCTTGTGGTCTCTCCATTTGAGCACTGGTTAGTCAACGACGGGTAAGATCCCCTGGGGGACAACCTAAGACAGGCACAGTTGTGTACGGAGACCACATGGAAACGGGGTCAACAATGGTATGGCCAAGAGTCACACCTCCCGTTGCTCAAAAATAAACAAAAAGGGGGAAATGTGGTGGAATGAGAAGGCCGTGCCAAGATGGTTGCTGGCAAGCCAGCGTCAGTTACTCAGGAATGGCTTTGAATCCCACCTGGCAATGGAGCCTGCCTGGCAACAGGCTGTGATTGGTTGGGGAATAGACTACCCCTTGACCGGACTGGCTGCCTTGGCTATATAAGCTGCTGTAGCAACTGAAATAAACGAGTCTGCGGGCTGCTCACCTCTGGCCCACTTTCACCTGACTCCCGGGGTCTGTGTGGTGACTCTGCGCCTCTTGCCCCAACCACACTCCTCCTCTCAGGAACAAATCAACCTCAACACCCGGGCAGGAAGTGGACACTCCCTAGCAAGAAAGGAACCACCCCTGAAGCGTACACACCCAGCGTGGGCAAGCCTGCCGGCCAGCAGCAACTCAATCTCTCTGCTCTGGAGCTCCAGGCTGCAGCCTGTCGGGTGGTTCGCTAGACCCTGGCACCTGCCTCCTACATGGGCTGAACACAGCTGACTGGGCCAGTGCTCCCAAACATTTCACTACAACTCCTATGTATGTTTTACATAGAACTGAAATTAAGGTAGGTGTCCACAGTTTTTCTCCATTTCTGAAAACAGAGAAATGGAAAAACCACTGCTTTGTACCACCCAGTACTGTAACAGTAAACAAGCTCTTACAGGACAGTCAAGTGAAATCAATGTCCTACAGTGGGCAGCGCCTCCCGCTCCCCAGGCTGCCACACCCCTGCTTTTACGCCAGCCAACAGCGAAGTTCTGGGGGAAACCCCTTCCATGCAGCCGCCTGACGGCTTCGGCCAGTGCTGAGGCCGTCATGGGAGCTGTGGAGCCTGCAGAGGACACGACCCCTCCCCTCACTGCACGGCGTGCAGCTGCCCACCATGAAGTCCTCACAGCATAGAAGCCCCCTGCTTGAGTGGCCACAGGGCCCTCAGACATACAGACCGCTTTCCACACAAGGGTTCCATCTCTTACTCCCACCTGGACACCACACTGACCACCACCCAACCACGAAGGGCCACACTGCTTGAATGCAATGTCTCTTTTTCATGTTCTCCTGGTATTTTAAATTTACCTATTTGTATAAGCCTATATGTATCTAGTCATACAAGTCTGTATCTAAAATAACATTTCACCTAATACTTTTGCAGTAACTTCAGCTGGCTGAACCGTACAGGAGGCCTTCAAAAAGTTCATGCAAAATGAGCATTATAAAAAAATGATGCATGGATTTCAAATTTTTGTACCAACATTACTTAATTCAATTTTCCATGAACTTTTGAAACACTTTGAAATGCATAAATCTCACTTATTTGTACTCTATAACTTCAGCCTATCAGGTTGGGTTCTTGTTAATTTGTGTTTTCAAAGGCAGAGAAACAACAGAGTGAGAAATCTCTCTGATGGTTCACTCCCCCAAACACCTCCAACAGCCAGGACTGGGCCAGGCAAAGCCAAGAGAAGAAACTCAACACAGGTCTCCCCGTGAGCGGCAGGGCCTCAGCCCCTGCAGCCACCACCGGCTGCCCCCAGCTCTGCACTAGCAGGAAGCTGGCACTGGGGGCACGGCCAGGACTCAGACCCAGAGACCCCGATATGAGGTACCGGTGCTCCACGCAGCAACTTCATGCCTGCCCATACACCCCACTGGCCTAACGTTTGTTCTTTCAGTCACTACAATAGTAAGTATCTGTTCTAACGCTGCAGTCTGTTTTTCTTCTGAGAAAAGCTACTTATCAAGGAAGGAGTTTATCGTGGCTCAGTCTTGGGGGTCCAGTTCAAGCTCAGGCAGGTCCACTGGTCTGGCCTCTGGTCAGGCCACTGGACTGCAGCGGAGGATTGAGCCAGGAGCAGAAGGGCTGGGCCTGACTGAGGCTTTCCCAACAACCCTCTTGCAAGAACCACCTTCTAAAGGCAACAACCAGGAGCCAAAGACCTCTCACTAGGACCTACCTCTAACCACCTTGTTTCTTCTTCTGAGAGGGGGAGGGATCTCCATCGACTCACTGGTTCACTCCCCAAGTACCCATAAAGGCCTGGGCTACAGGGAGGAGCTGGGAACCCAACACAGGTCTCCCAGGTAGGGGCCAGAAACTCAATTGCTCCCCTAGAATCATTAAGTGATAACCAGGTTTCAACATCCCCAAGAGCTCGGGCTTTCAGTCTTGTTAACACCACAGTAGCCCTTCTAGGAGTCACACAATCCACCTCCCCATTAAAATGAAGCACTTGGGCAGTGCTACAGCCTGGTGGGTAGTGGCATCAGCATCCCATACCGGAACGCTGACTGGACTCCTGTCCCACTTCTTTTTTTTTTTTTTTTTTCTTTTTTAAAAGACTTGTTTATTTGAAAGGCAGAGTTACAGAGAGGCAGAGAGAGAGAGAGAGAGAGAGAGAGAGAGAGAGAGAAAGGTCTTCCTGGTTCACTCCCTAGTTGGGTGCAACGGCTGGAGCCGCGCCGATCCAAAGCCAGGCCAGGAGCTTCTTCCAGGTCTCCCACGTGGGTCCAGGGGCCCAGGGACTTGGGCCATCTTCTACTGCTTCCCAAGGCCATAGCAGAAAGGTGGATTGGAAGAGGAGCAGCTGGGACTTGAACCGGTGCCCAAATGGGATGCTTGCACTGCAAGAAGTAGCTTCACCCGCTACACCACAGCACCAGCCCCGCTCCCTTTTTTTCCCTTAAAGGTTTGATTTATTTATTTGAAAGGTAGACTTACAGATAGAGACAGAGAGAGAGGGAGGGAGGGAGGGGAGAGAGATCTTCCATCTGCTGGTTCACTCCCCAAATGGCCGCAATGGCCAGAACTGGGCTGATCCAAAGCCAGGAGCCAGGAACCAGAGCTTCTTCTGGGTCTCCCATACTGGTGCAGAGGCCCAAGGACTTGGGCCATCTCCTACCGCTTTCCCAGGCCACAGCAGAGAGCTGGATTGGAAGAGCAGCCGGAACACGAAACAGCACGCCTATGAGATGCCAGGGCCACAGGCGGAGGCTTAGCCCACTACGCCACACTGCCAGCCCCGTCCCACTTCTGATCAGCTCCTTACTAATGCTCCTGAGAAAGCAGTGCAAGACGGCCCACGGCCCACGTGCTTGGATCCTTGCCACCCACGTGGGACACAGATGGAGTTCATGGCTGCCTGGCTTCAGCTTGGCCCAGCCCTGACCACTGCAGCCATTTGAGAAGAGAACCAGAAGATGGAAGATCTCTCTCTCTCTGTCCCTCTGCCCTTCAAATAAATCAAAAAAAAAAAAAAAAAAAAAAAAAAAAAAAAAAACACCTTAGAAAATGCCTGTCTGAAGGCTGCCCTGCTGGCAATCACCCACCCACATGTTCATCGTTTCTCAGCCAAACATGAATCCACCCAAACTCCTAGGAAAAAGGGTCTGGGCAGTCGACCAGGACCACGGACTTCTGAAGCCTCACTTTTTACATTCTGGGAGACGGCGCTGTGGAGCAGCGGGTTGAGCTTCCGCCTGCAGTGCCGGCATCCCATGTGGGCAGTGGCTCAAGTCCGGGCTGCTCCACGTCCAATCCAGCTCCCTGCTGATGAGCCTGGGAAAACAGAGGAAGGTGGCCTGAGTTAGGGTCAAGTCCTGACATTTCAAACTTGACTCTAAACTGGGATGGACAAAGACTGGGAGCAGGACCGAGGATCGCCCATCACCCGCTGGTGCTGCAGAGGTGGGTTTTCAGTTTCACTGGTCTTTCTACTAAAACTTTAAATTTCAAAAATTCCCGTTGAGCTTCCCCAAAAAGGGACAGAGAATGAAAAATTCGTATTTTATCCTTATACAGTAAGAAAACAAAACACTAAAAGCTTTTCAATGCATTTCAAGTTCCCGTGTGTGTTTCAGAAAGACTTACTTATTTGAAAGGCAGAGTTACAGAGAAAGGACAGAGAAAGACCGTTATCTTCCATCCACTGGTTCACTCCCCAGATAGCTGCGTTGGCTGGGACTGGGCCCTGCTAAAGCATGGAGCTTCCTCGGGGTCTCCCATACAGGTGCGGGGGCCCAGGCACTTGGATCAGAAGTGGAGCAGCCACAAATCGAACCTGTGCCCTTATGGGAGGCAGGCACTGCAAGTGGGAGCTTAGCCCACTGTATCACACACCAGGCCCTTAAGCTGGTGTTCTAATAGAAGACCACCACCTGCAGTGCCAGCATCCCATATGGGCACCGGTTCAGTCCCAGCTGCTCCACTTCTGATCCAGCTCCCTGCTAATGCACTTAAGAAAGCAGTAGAAGACGGCCCAAGGGCTCGGGCCCCTGCACCTGCTGGGGATCCCCAGAAAAAGCCTGGCTCCTGATCAGCCCAGCTCCAGCCATTATGGCTATCTGGGGAGTAAACCAGGGGACGGAAGATTTGTTTCTTTCTCTCTTTCTCTGTAACTCTGCCTTTCAAATAAATAAAATATTTAAAAAAGTATCGGCTCTGCTCGGTGGCACAAGTTAATCCTCCACCTGCGGCACCAGCATCCCATATGGGCACCGGTTCTAGTCCTGGCCGCTCCTCTTCCAGTCCAGCTCTCTGCTGTGGCCTGGGAAAGCAGTAGAAGATGGCCCAAGTCCTTGGGCCCCTGCACCCACATAGAAGACCGGGAAGAAGCACCTGGCTCCTGGCTTTGGATTGGTGCAGCTCCAGCTGTTGTGGCCGTTTGGGGAGTGAACCAACAGAAAGAAGACCTCTCTCTGTTTCTCTCACTGTCTGTAACTCTACCTCTCAAATAAATAAATAAAATCTTAAAAAAAAAAAAAAAAAAAAAAAAGTATCAGGCCAGCGCTGCGGCTCACTTGGCTAATCTTCTGCCTGCAGCGCTGGCACCCTGGGTTCTAGTCCCGGTTGGGGTGCCGGATTCTGTCCCAGTTGCTCCTCTTCCAGTCCAGCTCTTTGCTGTGGCCCGGGAGGGCAGTGGAGGATGGCCCAAGTCCTTGGGCCCTGCACCCGTATGGGAGACCAAGAGAAGCACCTGGCTCTTGGCTTCGGATTAGTGCGGTGTGCCGGCCACAGCGGCCATTGGGGGGTGAACCAATTGTAAAAGGAAGATATTTGTCTCTGTCTCTCTCACTGTCCACTCTGCCTGTCAAAAAAAAAAAAAGTATCAAAAATCCCAATTATTGGATAAAAATTTGAAAAAACAAAGATAAATGTCCAGAAGTGAGCCCAGTTAAAGTGTCCTAATGAACAGGTTCGATACCACACAGTGTGTGCACTAATGACAAGACTCAGTCTTCACCTAACGGGTTAGAGAGAAACCCAGCGAGGTCCTAAGCCCCTCCAGGAGCACCCGGCCACCTGTCCCCAGCCGAGAGCACAGTGCCAGCAGCAGGAGCTGACACCGACGGACACAGGGCACGGAGACCACAGACAGGTGTGCCCACCCGCTGGCTGCAGGGCTTCCCTGCCGCATCTCGGCACACCTGTGCTTTTGCTGACACACAGACCCCGTTCCCCAGGACTCCTCGTGCCCCTACTCTCTTGGGGCCCAGAGGGACAGGCAGAAGGGCAGGTGACTAAGGCATCCTGCTCTGCCCGAACCCGAGGGGTTCCTGAGAGTGTGGCCCAAGGCCACGTCACAGCAGAACCTGGGCAGCGCCTCTAAGAGCCCACAGCACCAGAACCTGGGCAGCACTTGGGAAGGGGCCCTGAACCCCCGCACCAATGGAGGGCAGGCGAGAAAGGGCGGCTTTGCTGCTGCTTTTCACTTAGTTATGAAATATCAATAGTAACTAACACTTACTAACACTTAATAGTGTTGCCAAATAAAAGTTTCCTAAAACTGTCCTATTTACACAGAACACAAAAGAGTACACAGTACTGCCCTACAGCCGCACCGCTACGTCAACAGACGAGCCGAGGACCACCTGGGTACTGATTCTAACAACACCGTGGGCGGGTTAAGCAGCTGTGGGTGACACCAGCATCCCACATGGACCCTAGTTCAAGTCCCCCGGCTGCTCCACTCGCGATCCAGCTCCCTGCTTATGTGCCTGGGCGGGCAGCGAGCACTGCCCAGCCCCTGACTCCAACTCTGCCCTTCACATAAATACTGAAGAAACAAACCAAACCCCAGCAAGTAAACAAGGTGTCAGGCCCGGCTCCCTCAGCTGCTCACGGTCAGCCCAGGAAGGTCCCAGCGAGGGAGCGAGGGCAGCAGCAACCTCAACAACCTGACCTGAGACAGTCCCTGGGCACAGGAGGAGGAGCCGGACACAGGGAGGGGGGCCCAGACACAGAGAGGCGGGTGGGGCCAGATGCGGGGTTGGGGGGGGCCCTGGACACAGACACGAGGCAGGGGTGGGGGGCCTGGACACCGGCACGCCGTGGGGAGCATGGACACAGACAGGGGCGGTGGGGCCTGGACACAGACACGGACGGGATGGGGGGCCAGGACACAGACACGGGGAGGGGAGGCCAGGACACAGACACGGGGTGGGGGGCATGGACACAGACACGGGTGGGGAGGCTGGACACAGACATGAGGCGGTGGGGCCTGGACACAGACACGGGATGGGGAGGCCTGGACACAGACACGGGGTGGGGAGCATGGACACAGACACGGGGCGGTGGGGCCTGGACACGGACATGAGGCAGCCCGGGAAATGGAAGCGCACACTTGGGGCAGGGGCCGCGCAGCCGGCCTGGGTCCTCTCCCAGGAGCCGCCGCCTACCTTCTCCGCGATGCTGTACAGCACCTCGTCCATCTTCATACACGTGGGGTCCCAGTCGTGTCCGAAGCGAATAACGACCACGCGGTCCTCCTCCGACAGGATGGCCTGGTCCACCTGCCAGCCGTTGTGCAGGTGCGGGAGCATGTACGACATGGCGGGCTCGGGGACGACGCCTGCGGGGCGGTGTCTCGCTCAGCCCCCGGAGGCCCGGCGAGCCCCCCGCCCAGGCCAGGCCGCCCCCGAGAGCCCGGCGAGCCCCCCGCCCGGCCCAGGCCGCCCTCGAGCGCCCGGTGAGCCCCCCGCCCCGCCCGGCCGCCCCCGAGCCCCCCGCCCCGCCCGGCCCAGGCCGCCCTCGAGCGCCCGGTGAGCCCCCCGCCCCGCCCGGCCGCCCCCGAGCCCCCCGCCCCGCCCGGCGAGCCCCCCGCCCCGCCCGGCCCAGGCCGCCCCCGAGCGCCCGACGAGCCCCCCGCCCCGCCCGGCCGCCCCCGAGCCCCCCGCCCCGCCCGGCGAGCCCCCCGCCCCGCCCGGCCCAGGCCGCCCCCGAGCGCCCGGCGAGCCCCCCGCCCGGCCAGGCCGCCCCCGAGCCCCCCGCCCCGCCCGGCGAGCCCCCCGCCCCGCCCGGCCCAGGCCGCCCCCGAGCGCCCGGCGAGCCCCCCGCCCGGCCAGGCCGCCCCCCGCCCGGCGAGCCCACCGAGTCCCCACGCACCTTCCGGCGGCACCACAGTCTCCCGGACCAGAGCACCTAGAGCGCGGGCACGCGACGCCTACGTGCGCGCTCTCGACGCAGTGCGTGCGGCGTGCGTCGGGACGCGGCGCGCGGCGGCGGCCCTGGGGGCGCGGCCGTCGCTGGGCCCGGCGTGCGCCCGAGGTCGCCGCGCTCGTCCGGCCCGGCTCGGACGCGACCGGACGAGGCGGCGCCTGTGTCCGTCTGCCTGGCCCAGCGTCGGCGCCGGCCCGGCAGCCGTCCTCGGGGCTCGCTCCGCGGGCGGCGAGTGACGCCCGCACAGCCTGGTCGCGCCGCCGTGACGTCGTCCCCAGTGACGTGGAGAGTGACGGGGTCGGCGCCCCGCGGTCGGTCTTCCGGTTCGTGACGGCGCGGGGCGGGCTGGCGGCCGCGGGGAGCGGCCCACGCGGGAGCGGCGCACGCGGGAGCGCCGTGGCCGCAGGCCGCGACGTCGCCGGAGCCCCCGGGACGGAGGCTGCTAGCGCGGGACGTTGCGCGGGGCCGGCCCGGCGGGGGGCTCAGCTCGAGCGCTCGGGCCGCGGGCGGCCTCGGGGCACAGGCAGAATGTGAGACGAGGCTAGCCCCAAGGGCTGAGGGTGAAGTCGGGAGTCTCGGGTGCTAGCGGGGCGGGGGCGGCGCCAGTGCCCCCGCGGAGCCCCGGCCCCACGTCACAGTGTGGCCTTTTTAAATGTATTCATCTGAGAGAGGCAGGGGAGAGAGCGTCCGTCCACGGTTCACGCCCCAGATGGGCCCATCTGGAGCCAGGAGCTTCCTCCAGGTCTCCCACGCGGGTGCAGGGCCCGCGCACTCAGGCCGTCTTCCGCCGCTTTCCCAGGCCATAGCAGGGGGCTGGATCGGGAGTGCAGCAGCCAGGACTCGAACTGGTGCCCGTTTGGGATGGCAGCCCGCCACACCACAGCACTGGCCCGAGATTGATTCATTTATCAGAGACAGATCTTCCGTCCTCTGGTTCATTCCTTTTCTGGCCTCGCAGCCAGGGCTGCCCGGGCCGGAGCCAGGAGCCCCGAGCCCCGTCCTGGGCCACCAGGAGCACTTGGGCCGCCTGCTGCTGCCTCCCGGGGCACAGTAGCAGGAAGTCTGGATTGGAAGTGCAACACCTGGGACTCTAACCAGCACTCCCATGTGGGTTGCCGGTATCGAAGTCCTCACCCCTGACTACTCTTCTCGTTCCTAAGAAAGAAGCCAAGCTAGCTTTCCAAAATTCGTAGCTCTCAGGCTCTGTCCGCGGCACTTTGGGGATATAGAAGAGGAAGTAAGAACACGTTTGGGGGCACGAGGGATGCATATTCCCTGTCTCATTGTCCTCCCTTCGGGGAGTACTGCGGTGCCAGCCACTCCGGCCCCGCAGGGAGGTTTCAGAAGGCTGGCTCTGGGTGGGGTGTGGTTGGACGGGAAAGACCTTGTGTTTGCTTAGCTGCAGACACCCTGCGTCCAGGCCTGTGAAAAGGGCCTCAGAATTGTCCCGAGTGTTCTTCGAAAGGGGTCAGTGTCCACTTGCTGCTCGTGCTGAGGCGGCCGAGGCTGGATCGGGGTTCACTGGTGCTGTGTGGCTGTGGGCACGGCTGCGCCTCCACACGTCGCAGGGTGAAACGTAGGAGAAAGCCGTTGGCAGAAGACTGTGAGTGCATTAATGTAGAAAGCGGAAGCCACTCACGGTTGTTCAGGAAGTCGTGTGTGCAGAGGGAGGGGACTCAGGACCGTCAGCGTCAGGACAGCGCTCACCGGAGCTGCAGCAGGAGGAGCTGCCGGAGGGGCTGTGCCGCGGCTGCTGCACTGCCAGGGGCTCGCTTTATTACTGTTCTTTATAGCTGAGATGTGTCACAAATATTCTTGCATGTGTATATAATTTTTTTAAAGAGTTCTTTGAAATTTATTTGAAAGGCAGTTAGGAGGAGGAGAGAGAGATACCTTCCATCCACTGTTTAACTCCCCAGATGCTTGCAATGGCCAGGGCTGGACCAGGCTGCATCCAGGAGCCCAGAACTTCTTCCAGGTCTCCCACCAGGGTGCAGGGGCCCAAAGACTTGGGCCAGCCTCCACTGCTTTCCCAGGTGCATCAGCAGGGAGCTGGATTGGAAGTGGAGCAGCTGGGTCTGGAACCGGTGCCCATATGGGATGCCGATGCCGGCTCTTTGTGTGTGTATAAGTAAAAGAGCTGTTCCGTTGAGGTGGATTCCTTCTGAGAGGAGGAGTGTGGTGGGGGCAAGAGGCGCGGAGTCACCACACAGACCCCGGGAGTCAGGAGTCGGGAGTCAGGGTGAAAGCGGGCCAGAGGCCAGCTGCCGGCAGACTCGTTTATTTCAGTTGGTGCAGCAGCTTAAATAGCCAAGGCAGCCAATCCGGTCAAGGGATGGTTTATCCCCTAACCAGTCACAACCTGTTGCCATGTGGTTTCCAAAGCCACCAATCACAGCCTGTTGCCAGGTGGATTTCAAAGCCATTCCTGAGTAACTGACACTTGCTTGCCAGCGGCCATCTTGGCACAGCCTTCTTACTTTTTCAATATCGACTTCCACCTGAACAGGAAATGCCTGGCGATCTGTGTTTCTTCCTGCTGGGTTGGATCCAGTAGACTCCTCTGGGTAGGTGGTTGGACTGGAATAAAACTTGCAGTGGTCTTTTGTGACGACTGGTGATACCCATTTTTTGCAAGGCAGTGCTGGCTCAAGGGCTTTTTATGGTCTTGAAGTGAACATAACACCCACGCTCTCTTGGTCGAGACTTTGCAGTGCTGTTTTGGGAAAGCCTCCCTCTGCCTTTTACTCTGTGTTGCCCATGAGCACGAGCTGGATGGGGTGTCAAATGCTGAGAGTAGAGTCGCGAGCAGGATCGTGTACCGACCATCGGGGGGCGTTCCGCACTGGAGGCTGAGACCGCAGACGGATCACACTGTGGTGTGGGGGTGCCGGAGCCCTGTGGGGGTTCGGGGAGGTACGAGAGCACTTAGCACGGGCATGGGGAACATGCTTAGTGTGAGAGATTCACGATAGGCCTCTTAGGGACCTGCTGTTCAGGTTGGGACCAGCAGGATGAGTGAGAAACAACATGGCTCCTTTTTTAAAAAGCTTTAGGGTCTGGCACTGTGGCATAGTAGCTTAAGCAGTGCCGGCATCCCATATGGGTGCTGGTTCAAATCCCAGCTGCTCTTCCTCCAATCCAGCTCTCTGCTATGACCTGGGAAAGCAGCAGAAGATGGCCCAGGTGCTTGGGCCCCTGCACCCACGTGGGAGACCTGGAAGAAGCTCCTGGCTCCTGGCTCCTGGCTTCAGGTCAGCCCAATCCCAGTCGCTGCAGCCATTTAGGGAGTGAACCAGTGGATGGAAGACCTCTCTCTCTCTCTCTCTCTCTCTCTCTCTCTCCCTCTCCCTCTCCCTCTCCCTCTCCCTCTCCCTCTTTCTGTAACTCTACCTCTCAAATAAATGTTTAAAATATTTTCAAAAGCTTTATTTATTCACTTGACAGGCAGTGACAGAAATGAAGAGACAGTGATCTTCCATCACTCCCCAGATGATCACAACAGCCAGGGCTGGGCCAGGCTGGAGCCAGGAGCCAGGAGCTCCTTCCGGGTCTCCCCTGTGGGTCAGGGGCCCAGGCACCTGGGCCACCTTCTGCTGCTCTCCCAGGTGGGTTAGCAGGGAGGGGACGCCGGTGTCACAGGCAGTGGCTTAACTGCGCCACAGTACTGGCCCCTAGGTGGGTTGTTTGTTTTAGCTGGGAGTTCACCAGACTGGAGTGACTCTAGCATTTTGGTTCCTGCCAGCACAGTGGAAGCCCTGTGTAAACAGTGAGACCAAACGGGCCGCTTCCCCAGGCGGAAACTGCAGGCCGCCTCTCAGGTGTGTTCTCTGTCCTGTTTCTGGGATTGCCACAGGATCTCCCTCTCAGGCTCCCCCAGGGCAGGCCTGAGCCTTGCGGCTGTGCTGTCCCATTTACAAATTGCTGAATGCTCAAATAAACGCTTTAACATTTTAATGTGCCCAAGTTTTTCCTTTATGATAGTATGTCAGAAAGTTCATGGAAAAAGGAATTCAAAGTAATTTGTGGTGCTGGCACCGTGGCACAGCGGGTTAACACCCTGGCCTGAAGTGCCAGCATCCCATATGGGCGCCGGTTCTAGTCCCAGTTGCTCCACTTCAGATCCAGCTCTCTGCTATGGCCTGGGATAGCAGCAGAAGATGGCCCAAGTCCTTGGGCCCCTGCACCCGCGTGGAAGACCCGGAAGAAGCTCCTGGCTCCTGGCTTCGGATCGGGGCAACTCCGGCCGTTGCAGCCATCTGGGGAGTGAACCAGCGGATGGAAGACCTCTGTCTCTGTCTCTACCTCTCTCTGTAACTGTCTTTCAAATAAATAAAATAAATCTTTAAAAAAAAAGAAAATTTGTTTTGGTAAAAAGACAATTTAAATTCCAGGCATAGTTTTTTTTGAATTACATGTACTTCTGTGAACTTTGAAGATCCCCACATACACAAAGATTTCAAAAATTTTTTGTACCAAAATAAACTTACTTGATTCCATTTCCACAGACTTTGTGAAAGACCCATGTAGCAGGATATCCTCAGGTGCATGGCTACCACCATGGTCAATTTTACTTTTTTATTTTTTAAGATTTATTTGGGGCTGGTGCTGTGGCATAGCAGGTAAAGCCACAGCCTGCAACAGTGGCATCCCATATCTTGGCTGCTCCACTTCTGATCTAGCTTCCTGCTAATGCACCTGAGAAAGCAGTGGAAGATGGACCAAGTGCTTGTGTCCCTGTATCCACGTGGAAAACTTGGATGGAGCTCCTGGCTGTGGTCTAGCCCAGCCCTACCCATTGCAGCCATTTGGGGAGTGAACCAGCAAATGGAAGACCTTTCTGGTTTTTTTCTCTCTCTCTCCATCTCTAACTTGCCTTTCAAATAAATTATTTATTTATTTGAAAGGTAGAGTTACATAGAGGAGGAGAGTCAGAGAGAGATCTTCCATCCATTGGTTCATTCTCCAGATGGCCGCAACTGAGCCAAGCTGAAACCAGGAGCCAGGAGATTCATCTGGGTCTCCCCCGTGGGTGGCAGGGGCCCAGGTACAATGCTGGCTGCAACCTCGGCCAATTTTAGAGCAGTTCCATTAGCTCAGAAGGAAGCGCTAAACCTACTGGCATGCTCTTCCCACTTCTGCTCTTCCCCGCAGCCCTGGGCCACCAGTAATCTGCCTTCTGTCTCTGGGGTTGCCTGCCTTGGACATTGCATGCTCATAGAATCACGCTGAGACAGGGGTTTGAAATCAGGTGAGGTGGAGGCCTGGAGAGACGGGAGCTGTGAGGCCCAGCCACAGGCGTCAGGGCCCAAGCGTTCTTTTCTTGACCAGACCGACCTCTGACCAGCTGACATTGGTCACACAGTAACTCAAGCAGAGCCTTCTCTGAAGCGCGTGATAACCAGCCACGGCCTGCACCTGTCAGTTACTGCAGTCCACGTGATAACCAGCCACGGCCTGCACCTGTCAGTTACTGCAGTCCACGTGATAACCAGCCACGGCCTGCACCTGTCAGTTACTGCAGTCCACGTGATAACCAGCCACGGCCTGCACTTGTCAGTTGCCGCAGTCCACGGTGATAACCAGCCACGGCCTGCACTTGTCAGTTGCTGCAGTCCACGTGATAACCAGCCATGGCCTGCACCTGTCAGTTGCTGCAGTCCACGTGATAACCAGCCACGGCCTGCACTTGTCAGTTACCGCGGTCCACGTGATAACCAGCCACGGCCTGCACTTGTCAGTTGCCGCAGTCCACGGTGATAACCAGCCACGGCCTACACTTGTCAGTTGCTGCAGTCCACGTGATAACCAGCCACGGCCTGCACCTGTCAGTTACCGCAGTCCACGTGATAACCAGCCATGGCCTGCACCTGTCAGTTACCGCAGTCCACGTGATAACCAGCCACGACCTGCACTGTGCTTGTCAGTTACTGTGGTCCACGTGGTAACCAGCCACGGCCTGCACCTGTCAGTTACTGCGGTCCACGTGATAACCAGCCACGGCCTGCACCTGTCAGTCACTGCAGTCCACGTGATAACCAGCCACGGCCTGCACCTGTCAGTTACTGCAGTCCACGTGATAACCAGCCATGGCCTGTACTGTGCTTGTCAGTTACTGCAGTCCATGTGATAACTAGCCATGGCCTGCACTGTGCTTGTCAGTTACTGTGGTCCACGTGGTAACCAGCCACGGCCTGCACCTGTCAGTTACCGCGGTCCACGTGATAACCAGCCACAGCCTGCACCTGTCAGTTACTGCAGCCCACGTGATAACCAGCCACGGCCTGCACTGTGCTTGTCAGTTACTGTGGTCCACGTGGTAACCAGCCACGGCCTGCACCTGTCAGTTACTGCGGTCCACGTGATAACCAGCCACGGCCTGCACCTGTCAGTTACTGCAGTCCACGTGATAACCAACCACGGCCTGCACCTGTCAGTTACTGCAGTCCACGTGATAACCAGCCATGGCCTGTACTGTGCTTGTCAGTTGCTGCAGTCCACGTGATAACTAGCCACGGCCTGCACTGTGCTTGTCAGTTACTGTGGTCCACGTGGTAACCAGCCACGGCCTGCACCTGTCAGTTACCGCGGTCCACGTGATAACCAGCCACGGCCTGCACCTGTCAGTTACCGCGGTCCACGTGATAACCAGCCACGGCCTGCACCTGTCAGTTACCGCAGTCCACGTGATAACCAGCCACGGCCTGCACTTGTCAGTTACCGCAGTCCATGTGATAACCAGCCACGGCCTGCACCTGTCAGTTACTGCAGTCCATGTGATAACCAGCCACACCTGCACTTGTCAGTTACTGCAGTCCCAGTGATAACCAGCCACAGCCTGCACTTGTCACTTACTGTGGTCGCAAGCACTGACTTGCAGCTGCCTCTCCTGTTTCCTCTCCTTTGACCTGAGACCAGACTTCTCCGTTGTACTCACTTGAGCAGCTGGAACGCGTGATTCCTGGGTGGCCGTGCTCACTGGGGCTGCATACACTCCCTGTTCTCCTGCCGATGTGCCTCCACGTGGCTTTGAAGTCAGTGGGACAGCACGTGGTCCCTGGGGCTGCCTCCGGTATTCATAGCGAGTGTCAGTATCAGGCCTCTTCCCTGCTGAGTATCCTTCCGTGTGGGACTGTGTTGTGCCTTATTTATGATTTGTCAGTTCGCAGACATTTGGGCTCTTCAGACAGTGTGGCTGCTCTGACTGATGCTTTCTCTTGGGCAGGCGCCCGGGACGAGTGCTGGCTCTGTTGCCCACGCATGTGCGTGGAACCTTTTCCATCGGATTGTTGTGTCGTCTTTGGAGAAGTGTCTATTCAGTTAAACTGGGGGAGTTCCCTTTTTGTCCCTGACTTGTACGACTCTTCCCACGTTAAACACAGATCTCCCTGAACTGGATTTCAGGGGCTGGTGGGGGCATGGAGGACACCCACGAGTCGGGCACCTAGAACAGGCTCCTCCCAGGCAGGACTGCATGGGAAACATGACGCGGTCACGGTTGTCATTATAGAGGAGACTGCCCCTGAGACCTGAGTGACCTTCAGACGCCGTCTGTGACCCGCGGTGATGACAGAAAGCACTGCTGGTCACAAAAATGGCATCTGAGCTCTTTAATTATTTATTTTTAAAGATTTATTTATTTATTTGCAAGTCAGAGTTACAGAGAGAGAGAGAGAGAGAGAGAGATCTTCCATCTGCTGGTTCATTCCCCAATTGGCCACAACAGCCAGAGCTGCGCCAATCTGAAGCCAGGAGCCAGGAGCTTCCTCTGGGTCTCCTATGTGGGTGCAGGGCCCAAGGACTTGGGCCATCTTCTGCTGCTTTCCCAGGCCATAGCAGAGAGCTGGATGGGAAGTGGAGCAGCCGGAACTCGAACCAGTGCCCACATGGGATGCTGGCGCTTCAGGCCAGGGCGTTAACCCACTGCGCCACAGCGCCAGCCCCTGAGGTCTTTAAAAACAGAAGAGCACGGCTGGCGCCGCGGCTCAACAGGCTAATCCTCCACCTGCAGTGCCAGCACACCGGGTTCTAGTCCCGGTTGGGGCACCAGACTCTATCCGGTTGCCCCTTTTCCAGGCGAGCTCTCTGCTATGGCCTGGGAGTGCAGTGGAGGATGTCCCAAGTGCTTGGGCCCTGCACCCCATGGAAGACCAGGAGAAGCACCTGGCTCCTGGCTTCAGATCAGCATGATGTGCCGGCCGCAGTGGCCATTGGAGGGTGAACCAACGACAAAAGGAAGACCTTTCTCTCTGTCTCTCTCTCTCTCACTGTCCACTCTGCCTGTCAAAAAACAAACAAACAAACAAACAAAAAAAACAGAAGAGCACATGGGAGCCGGTGCTCTGGTGTAGTGGGTGAAGCCGCCGCCTGCAGTGCCAGCATCCCATATGGGCACCAGTTCAAGACCCTGCTGCTCCACTTCTGATCCAGCTCTCTGCTATGGCCTGGGGAAGCAGTAGAAGATGGTCCAAGTCCTTGGGCCCCTGCACCCACGTGGGTGACCTGGAGGAGGCTCCTGGCTCCTGGCTTTGGATCGGCTCAGCTCTGGCTGTTGTGGCTGATTGGGGAGTGAACCAGCAGGTGGAACACCTCTCTCTCTCTCTCTCTCTCTCCCTGCCTCTGCTTCTCTGTGATTTTGCCTTTCAAATAAATAAAAAATAAAGCATGTGTTGGGGGTAAAAACTAGTGTGGGAGCACTCACCCACCCCTCATGGAGGAGAATTCCTCTTTTAAAAAAAATCCTTGCCGGTGACGCGGCTCACTAGGCTAATCCTCCGCCTTGCGGCGCCAGCACACCGGGTTCTAGTCCTGGTCGGGGCACCGATCCTGTCCCAGTTGCCCCTCTTCCAGGCCAGCTCTCTGCTATGGCCAGGGAGTGCAGTGGAGGATGGCCCAAGTCCTTGGGCCCTGCACCCCATGGGAAACCAGGAGAAGCCCCTGGCTCCTGCCATCGGATAAGCGCGGTGCGCCGGCCGCAGCGCGCTACTGCGGCGGCCATTGGAGGGTGAACCAACGGCAAAAGGAAGACCTTTCTCTCTGTCTGTCTCTCACTGTCCACTCTGCCTGTCAAAAAAAAAAAAATTTTTTTTTTAAAAATTAGAAAAAAATCCTTATTTTATTTATTTTCTTAGAGAGACAGACCTTCTCTCCACCTCCCAAATGCCTGCAATAGCTGGGCTGGGCCAGGGAAAAGCCAGGAGCCAAGCGCTCCATCCGGGTCCCCAGCATGAGCGGCAGGACCCAACCCCTTGAGCCCTCCCCTGCTGCCTCCCAGGTGGTGTGGTAGCAGGAAGCTGCATGGGAAGCAGAGCGCGAGGACTCAGTCCAGGCATCTGACGGGGTCGCTGGCATCCCCTGCAGCAGCTTAACCCTGCACCACAACACCCACCCTGGGAGGATTTGTTTTCCACACATCTAGGCCTTGAGTGATTGTGGGGGGGGGGGGGGGGAGCCAGAGACAAATGACCTTGATTTTTTTCATTCATGGAGAAGGCAGCGAATTACTAGCAGGTGGAAAAGGAGTAATCGTGAAAAGGGGCTGAGAGGACCCAGGGGCGGAGAAGAGAGAAGGGAGGAGCCCTTGGTGCTCCGGGACGAGTTCGTACAAGTGAGGGGCGGGTGCTGTGCTGTGGCTGGGAAAGCCACCTGCAGTGCCGGCATGCCATAAGAGCGCCAGTTAGAGTCCCGGCTGCTCCACTTCCAATTGAGCTCCCTGCTATGGCTTGGGAAAGCAGTGGAAGATGACCCAAGTGCTTGGCCCCTGCACCCGTGTGGGAGACCCAGAAGAAGCTTCTAGCTTCCAGCTTCAGCCTGGCCCAGTCCCAACCATTGCTGCCATTTGGGGAGTGAACCAGCAGGTGGAAGCTCTCTCTCTAACTCTGCCTTTCAAATAAATAAATCTATAAAAAAGAGTAAAAGTGAGGGAGATTCTGGGAGGGTGTTTGCCCAGCTGTCAAGTGTGGAGCGAGAACGTGAGGCAGTGAGATCTTTAAGAAGCACTGCTGTGTGTTGAGCCGTCTCCTTCAGGTTCTCAGAAACCAGCGTGTCTGATTGTTTTCCATGTCTGCGTCACTCACCGAGAGCTGACCCCGCCCTGGGGTCTCTGCCGCTTCACCTTGAGAACAGGAGTTTCAGGGAGCAGCCCCAGCTCCCCGTCTCCTGCTGGGTCCTCGTCCCTGTGTTGTCTTTTTTCCCTTACCCCATCTTTGTTGTTTCTGTCCCTCAGGCAGTATTTTTACTGATTGCAATTGGTGGTTACGTTTCCCATGTTGCATTTTTAAGTCAAAAGTGCATTTTTTATTCTTCTCCAGGCTAAGCAGTATCTGTACTCTGCCCCACACTCCAAGGCGGAGGAGTTCCTGGGGTTCAGGGTGTCCCCCGCGTGGGCAGGCTCAAGGGTCACCTGGCTCCTCGCCGCCTCCTGCAGCTGGCCGGCAGCGTGGAGACGAGAAACAGCCCTCCAAGGAGACGGGAGCTGCGCCGTTCCTTCGGCTCTGTTCCCGAGCCCATTGCCTAGGGGCTTTAACAGAAGAAACCTTGAACGGAGAGCCTGACTCGGTTGAAGACAGTTTCAGCAAAGGTAATGCTACCGTTTTACACATTGAGCGGCCACCTCACAAGAGGAGAGTGACTGACTTAACCTGCTTTAGCTCGCGGGAAGCGAAGTCCCCGAGCCAACACGGTCAGGTGGGCAGGCTGTGGCCCTCGGGTCGGTGCAGGATGTAGTGCTCGCCTCGGTCAGGTTAGGGTCCAGCACAGCACGCCTGCCAGCCAGGCCTCCACTAGCACTGTGAGGCCGGAACTAGGGGCAGGAGGAACTGGGGCTTTGGGATGTGGTTCCAGGACTGGTACCAGGGACGTCTCTCTTGGCTTGGCTGGTGGAGCCCGAGCTTTGGGCACCAGGTCCAGGATGCCGGCGTGCTGTGTCCCCATCTGGGCACGCTCCCTGCAGCTGAGACGGCTCAGAGCCTGGGGCTTGTTGGAAGCAGCCGTAGAGCAAGGGGCAGAGGCGGCCTGAGTGCCTCCAGCCGCGCTCCCTGCCCTCAGAGCAGCCGCAGGCCCTGTGTCCTGGGCCCCTCCAGTGCTGACGGGAGTGAAGGACGGGCCTCCCACATGACACTGCTGGTGGGAAACCAGGCACTGCGCTGCCTGCCTGGGATTAACTCAGAATGCTCTTATCTTGAATACAGCTATTTTAACCTTTGACTCAGAGTTGAAGAAGTACACTCTGGCTTCCTTTGACATTGGCAATGGCCTGAACTTTGAACAGGTTCATTCTGCAGCTTTGCTTCCGGCCAAGTTCCAGCAGCACCGAGATGAAATACATTCATTAGCCTCAACGCTCAAAAAGCAGCAGGCTCTCTTTTTGGAGGAAGCATATAAATACTTTACACAGTTTTAATCAGGAACAAAGAACATGGAATTTTAATCCTTTTGACAGATGTTAACAATTTTTTTTTTTTTACTTTCTCATTAAAAGCAGGGCAGTTTCATTAATCATTGCTGTGAAGGGGTTAAAATATGCCGCTCTGGCACATTAACTGTTTTGAATTAAACACACTTCAACAACGGGTACAAAAAAATCACTCTACCTGTATTCTCTTTCTTTTTTTTAAAGATTTTATTTATTTATTTGAGAGGTAGAGTTACAGAGAGAGAGAAAGGTCTTCCATCTGCTGGTTCCCCAAACAGTTGTAACAGCCGGAGCTGAGCTTCTTCCAGGTCTCCCACGTGGGTGCAGGGGCCCGAGCACTTGGGCCATCTTCAACTGCTTTCCCAGGCCACAGCAGAGAGCTGGATCAGAAGAGCAGCTGAGACTCGAACCGGTGCCCAAATGGGATGCTGGCACTGCAGGAGGAGGCCTAGCCCACTGGGCCACAGTGCCACCCCTGTGTTCTTTTCTTAAAAACAGGGTGGGCCTGGCCTTGTGCAGTGAGTTCAGCCTCTGCCTGTGATGTCAGCGCCCATTCGCGTACTGGTTCAGATCCCGGCTGCTCAGTCTCCAGCCCGGCTCCCTGCTGAGCACCTGGGAAGGCAGCACTGATGGCTTAAGTGCTTGGGCTCCTGCCACTGACGTGGGGGACTTGGGGGAGCTCCTGGCTCCTGGCCTTCAGCCTGGCCCAGTCCATTTGGGGAGTGAACCAGATGATGGAAGACACCTTTCTCTCCCTCTCCCTCTTTGTCCTCTCCCCTAATTCCCCTCACCCTCTCTTTCCCTTTCCTTCTGAAACTCCACCTTCCAAATAAGTAAAATAAATCTTAAAAAAAAAAATTCAGAAGCTAGAGGCCCATGTAGAACACGTCGTCCCTGGGAGAACTGCACAGACACACCTGTTGAGCGGTCCCTTCCCCTGCCCCCAGTTAACTGTCCAGCCGCAGCCCTGGGCTCGCATTCCATAGCTCACAGCTTGTCCAGTTCAGTGGTGGTGATGGACTCCACTTCCATGTGTGTAAAGCTTCTATTAAATAACCTCCTTTGCTTTCCCCCTGTTAATCTGTCTTTCAAAAATTAATCAGTTGAGGCCATTGCCGCAGCTCAATAGGCTAATCTTCCGCCTGTGGCGCCGGCACACCAGGTTCTAGTCTCAGTTGGGGCACCGGATTCCGTCCCGGTTGCCCCTCTTCCAGGCCAGCTCTCTGCTGTGGCCCGGGAGTGCAGTGGAGGATGGCCCAAGTGCTTGGGCCCTGCACCCCATGGGAGACCAGGAGAAGCACCTGGCTCCTGGCTTCAGATCAGTGTGGTGCGCCAGCCGCAGCGGCCATTGGAAGGTGAACCAATGGCAAAAGGAAGACCTTTCTCTCTGTCTCTTTCTTTCACTGTCCACTCTGCCTGTCAAAAAAAAAGAAAAAAAAAAAAAAAGAAAAAATTAATCAGTTGAGAGGCGGGGCTTTGGCACAGCAGGTTAAAGGCCCGGCTTCCCGTATGGGTGCTGGTTCGAGTCCTGGCTGCTCCACTTCTAATCCAGCTCCCTGCTAATGTGCCTGAGAAAGCAGCAGAAGATGGCCCAAGTCCTTGAGCCCCAGCACCCACGTGGGGGACTTGAAAGAAGCTCTTGGCTGCTGGCTTCAGCCTGGCCCAGCCCAGGTCATTGTGGCCTCTTGGGGAGTAACTAGCAGATGGAAGACCTCTTTCTCTGTGTGTGTGTGTGTCTACCTCTCTATCTGTAACTCTACCTTTCAAATAAATAAAATAAATCTTTAAAAAATTAATTAGTTGGGGCTGGCATTGTGGCATAGCAAGTAAAGCTGCTACCTGCGGCACCAGTATCCTATATGGGTGCTGGTTCAAGTCCCAGCTGCTCCACTTCTGATCCAGCTCCCTGCTAATGGCCTGGGAAAGCAGCAGAAGATGGGTCAAGTGCTTGGGCCCCTGCACCCGCATGGGAGTCCCGGAGGAAGCCCCTGGCTCCTGGCTCTGTCTGGCCCAGTCCCAGCCATTACACCATTTGGGAGGTGAACCAACGGATGGAAAATCTCTGTCTAACTCCTTTCCTCTCTCTCTCTAACTCTGCCTTTCAAATAAAATAAAATCTTTTAAGAACATAAGAATAAAAAGTTAATTTGAAAGGCAAAGTAACACAGAAAGGAAGAAGTGGAGATATTTTTTCACTGGTTCACTTCCCAAACGTCCACAACAAGTGCGCTGAAGCCAGGAGCCCAGGACCCCATCAGGTTTCCCATGCAGCCATTTGGAGAGTAACCAGAGCTCTCCCTCTGTGACTGTCTTGCAAATAAATAAATATAAATAAATACATAAATGTTTTTAAAAAGTTGTGACTGGAAACAACCATTTACTATGTCACTGTTTTTCTTTGTGTGTGTATTCCCTACTCTGGGAATGGCTCACTTACCTGGGTGGTCTGGCTCACTCTCATGGGCCTGTGGTCCAGGTGTTGGCTGCCTCATAGGTCTGCCCTGTGCTCGTCACGTGGGTGCAGCAGAGGCTTCCCCCAGAGAGATGCAGAGGGAAGGAGAGGGGAGAGACCTGTGCAGAGAGACAGAAAGGGAGACAGGGGGTGCGGAAGAAGACAAGTGTGGGCCTGGAGTGCCGAGACACAGCCACGTCCGTGCCTGGCACCCGCCACCTGGGTGGGCGTGTGGATAAGGCAGCCAGGAAGGGGCCCGGGGCAGACCTGCTGCTTGTCCGGCTTCACGGGAATCTGCCCTGGTCACGTGGCTCCACAGCGAGTGGGGAGTGGCAGAGGCCCCTCCTCCAACTGCAGATGCAGCCTGTGTCTTCCCGCAGGTCATGGCAGACCAGGAGCTGCCCTGTGTGCTGGTGTCTGGATTCGAAGGACCATGTGGTGTGTTCAAGGGTCACGTCGGAGACCTGCAGAAGCACTTCCGTCTCATTACCATGAAAGAATTTTTGAAAAATAAAACACAACTCAGCCAAAAGATCCAGGCAGTGTACATCTGGGGTGGAAAGCCAGTGATCGACCACGAGCTGCTGCAGAGCCTGCCCTCCCTGAAGATCATCGCCAGCGCGGGCGTGGGCGTGGACCACCTGGACCTGCCGCTCATCGCCAGCTTCGGTGTGAAGGTGGCCAACACACCCCATGCCGTGTCCAGCCCCACAGCAGATCTGGGCATGACCCTGCTGCTGGCTGCAGCTCGTAGGCTCCTAGAAGGTAAAATGCCCACTGAAGGCCTGGGGATTCCAAAGAATCAGTGATAAACGTGCCGGTATTCACGTGCAAATAACTGAATATGCGGTCTTCCAACTGCATGTCTTTCTCTGCTCCTGTTTTTTTTTTTTTTTTTTTTTTTTTTAATATTTATGTATTTGAAAGGCAGAATTCCAGAGGGGCAGAGAGAGAGAGGGGGGTGGAGGGTCTTCCATTTGCTGGGTCACTCCCCAAATGGCCGCAGTGGCTGGAGCTGAGCTGATCTAAAAATCAGGAGCTTCTTCTGAGTCTCCCATGTGGGCCATCTACTGCTTTCCCAGGCTGTAGCAGGGAACTGGATCGGAAGTGGAGCAGCTGGGACTCGAACCTGCGCCCTTATGGGATGCCAGCACTTGCAGGCTGCGGCCCCTGCTCCTGATTTTCTCATACCTCACCCGGACTTCCTCTTGCTTAAGAATCGGGACCACGTGTGGTCACTTGCAGCCTCCAGTGGCACCCACGCCTGACCACCGGGAGCAAATGCTCTGTGGTTAGGGGTCTCCCATGGTGGTTCCTCCCTCGCCAGATTTCACACACCCTTGCAACAGGGGGTGAACGGTGTATGAAGTGGCTTCAGAACCAACTTGGAAACACTCTGAGGTGACTGGCAAGTCGGCCTGTGCCCTGGGCCTCCTGGGGCTGTGGCCCACGGGAGAGGGGGTCGGTCTGGGATACCCTGGGAGCTCCCTGGCCAGGTCACGTTGCTGCGCTGGCGGGGCTCTGGGTGAAGAGCTTGGGAAAAGCCTCAGCAAGAGGCAGGTTCTGTCTGCGTCCCACTGCTGCCCGCACCCCAGCAGGAAGTTGTAAGCAGAGATGGGAACGGAGCTGCTGTTCTGTTCTGAGGAAGCACGTGGCCCGCGGTTACTTCTTCAGAAACACAGGCAGAGTGCCCGTGTGCCGGGCTGTGGGTTGAGGTGCTGCTGCCAACACTCACTCTGCTCTTTGTGTGTTTAGGTTGCCAGCTGGCTCTCTCGCCAGAGACAGAGAGCTTCTCCATCAACTGGATGGGTCAGGGGGTGACAGGGGCCACTCTGGGGATCGTCGGCATGGGCAGCATTGGCTATAAGGTCGCGCAGAGGGCCAAAGCATTTGAAATGAAGATTCTGTACCACAATCGGAACCGCAGGTAAAATTCAAAGAAATGGATTTTGGGAATTAACTGAGCCAAATGCGGCCCCAGTGCCCTCAGTGCGGCTGGGTGCACATCCCCCCAGCTGCTTTGGAAAAAGATTTAGGGGCCAGTGCTGTGGCATAGCAGGTAAAGCCGCTGCCTGCAGTGCCTGCACCCCTTATGGATGCCAGTTCAAGCCCTGGCTGCTCCACTTCCAATCCAGCTCCCTACTATGGCCTGGGGAAGTAGTGGAAGATGGCCCAAGTCCTTGGGTCCCTGCACCCACATGGGAGACCTGGAAGAAGCTCCTGGCTCCTGGTTTCAGATCGGCATGGCTCTGGCCTTTGTGGCCAATTGAGGAGTGAACCAGTGGATGGAAGACCTCTCTCTCTCTGTCTCTCCTTCTGTGTAACTTTGACTTTCAAATAAATAAATAAAGCTAAAAAAAAAAAAAGATTTACTTAGAGAGGGAGAGACAGAGATCTTCCATCTGCTGGTTCACTCCCAAGTACCCACAACAGCCAGCCAAAGCCAGGACGAGAGCTCCATCTGGGTCTCCCACGCGTGCGGCTGGGATTACACCACTGCCTCCTGGGTGTGCATCGGGAGGAATGGAGTCAGCTATGGAGCCGGACTCGCAGCCGGGCGTGGGCGTGGGTGTGGGTGTGGGTGCTAGGAACACCTGCTCTCTCCAGAGTATGACCATGGCAGGTACTGCCCACCCCACTGGGTAGTCTGATTGCTTTGGTGACAGGGGCGGACGCTCAGACCGGTCAGCAGAGATGCCTGTGGGATCTCTGAGAGCGCCAGCTTCTCATTCATTTGTGTCTGGTGGTGTGGGTGGTGACTCCAAGGAGCGTCTAGAGCCATTTGAGGGGACTGTGTTGTGTTGCTGATGGCTCTGGAACTTTCACCTTGACTTCCCCAGCCCCTGAACCTGTCCTCAGCACCCCCAGTGCTGGTGTCCAGCTTTGACGTCCACACATGCATCACAGTTCCATGTCCAAGCTGGGCGCCGGGCTTGTGCCCTCCCAGCTGGGCTGCTTTACTCCCAGAAAGTGCTCCCTTCCTGAAGACGGCTGTGGCCCCCACCCCGCCCAGGGTCACCCCGTCAGGTTCCCTTCCCTTCCTGGTGTTGCTTCTGTCCCTGCGGCCCACGCCCTGACCCCCTGAACCACACACAGACCCTCCAAGCTGCCCCTGCAGACCACCACAGGGCCCTGCACAAGCCGGTGCCTCTGCGGCTCCTGCTGTCCGTCTCATGTCATCTCAGTACCTCATCTCAGGAAGTTTTAAATGCATAAGATAGATTTAATTTATTGTCAGTTATGTTGAAATGCAGTTTTCTAAATATCAAAAAACCTGTCATGTAATATTTGTGCTTCTTTTTAACTGGTTAACGAGATCCCAGCAACAGGCTGGGCAGGGAGGGTAGTACGGATGACCAGGTGCTGTTGGGAGATGGACGCTGGCCACTACTGACACAGCCGAGGGAAACGCAGCTTCCTGGTAGGGTCGGTGGCCTGAGCTCCGCCTGCGGCCCCATCGGCTCTCGGTTCCCTGCGCTCAGGCAGGACAGCCGGCCCCACAGCAGACACGCTGTTTGCCGCCTGTTTAGCTCCTTCCAGCAGGAATGCCCTCACACCTGTTCCCCTCCCTCGCTGGCGTCTCTCTGTGTGTCTCTGTCTCCTGGAAGGGTGTGTGCTCCCAGAGGTCAGAGGTCTTCTCCACACCTTTGCCACTGTCTCCAGCACTCAGCACAGGGCGGTTACTCCATCAACACTCCTTAAATACACTTACACACCGGAGTTCTGGTCTTTCAAGCAGGAGAACTGTTCTTGTTTTCTGTAACTGACATTTATGGAGGCGTGATAAGCTGGAAGAAATTAGAGGTTTAAAATTAGGATTTTAATTTTTAAAAATTTGTTTTCATTCTTTAATTTGAAAGGCAGAAACACACACACACCACTGGGGGAAAGAAATCTTTCATCCAGTGGTTTACCCCCCAAATGGCCACAAGAACAGAGCTGGGCCAACAGAAATCAGGAGCCAGGAACGCCATCCTGGTCTCCCACATGGGTGGCAGGATCGCCCGCTGCCTCCCAGGTGCACGTGACCAGGCGGCTGGGGGCAGAAGGCGGCTGGGACAGATGTGCTCTGGTAGGAACTGCAGGTTCCCAGCAGCAGCTCGGCTGCCCTGGATAGAGAATTCTATCAGAATCTTCCCCCTAACTTGGGCAGTGACCGCACGATAGACAATGGCTACCAAGGATGCCATGAACGCCTGGGGCTTAGGACTTCTGTAGAATAATCATCTGTCTGGAGTCATCAGAGCAGGACTCAAGGTTTGACTGAAAGTCAGGATCCTCCTGTCAGATGCTCGGACGCCTGCTGTCGCCCAGCGGCAGCAGTGCAGGGTTGGTCGTCTGGAGGCCTGGATGTGTCTGTGCGGCCTCTGGCCGTACTGAAGCTCGTGTGTGTGGGGTGAGGTCTCCGGAGGCTCAGAGGAAGTTCCTGCCTGGAGCCGCAGTCTAGTCAGCACCTGCAGAGGCGGAGGGTGAGCAGGTGGGCACAGGTGAGTCAGAGACTCCAGGGATTCCTGGTGGCCAGAAGGGGCTGTCTGGACCCGGGACCTCCCGGGCCCAGGTTTCTTTCCTGGAGAGCGCAGGACGGGAAGGGACAGCAGTCCTCTCTCGCCCGAGTCCTTATGCCAGCCCCTTGGCTGCCTCTAGGAACTCTGGCTGCAAGAGCCGTGAGCGAGAAGCTTGAAAGTCTGCTAACGGTCACGGGATTTTCCCAGGGCGGTTAAGTCTGGAGGGAAAAACCAGACATGACGCTTTTTTAGTTTTAAGACATAGAACAGTATGTTTCTGTGGGAATGACAGGACAGATGGATCCCTGGATGACGGCAGTAAACTCCGGAGCCGTCCCTGAGAGATACGTGTGGGATGCAGAACCCAGTGGAAGACAAGGGTGATGCGATTTTCTGGCAGTGGTGTGTGAAGGACCTGCCTCCCAGAATCTTCATGATCACTCGGGCAGGTAGGCCAAGTGGCCTTCTTGCAGGCACAGTGCCTCCAGCGAGTCCTCCCTGAAATGACCAGCGTCCAGTTCGGGCCCTCCCTCCTTCTTCCCTCTGGGGTCATCAGGCCAATTCCTGACACGGGAATGGGATTTCCCTTGTTTCCCTCCTAGGCCGCGGGAGGAGGAGGAAGCTGTGGGGGCCACTTACTGTGAGAAACTGGAGGACTTGCTGCCACAGTCGGACTTCGTGATGCTGGCCCTGCGCCTGACCCCTGAGACCCAGGGCCTGCTTGGGAGGCGGGAGCTGGCCCTGATGAAGCCCACGGCTGTGCTTGTGAACATCGGCAGAGGTACTGGCGGCCCCTCGGTCTGAAGGCCAGCTCGGCTGGAAGACAGTGCAGGAGAAACCTCAGGTCTGCTTTGGCTTTGCTAGAGAACGCTTCTCCCTGAATGCCTGCCGAGGTCTGCAAAGTCCACTTAAATTGGCGGCAGGTGAACTACGGCAATTCCACCTTCTATTTAGAAATGTTACTGGTTTTGTCTTTACATCATTTGAAACCTCAAATTAGAAAAAACGAAGACTGATGAAGTGGTTCAGTACAGCAGCTTTCAGACCCCAGTTTGGGGTTAGGGCGGCATCAGCTGATCCTCTGGGTTCAGTTACAGAGTTTGTGGGGATCAGTTTCCTGAGCCTCACTTCCAGCAGTGCTTGTGTTATCTTGGTATTTGACATTTACGAGCCCTGGGTTGGATGTGGCTTTTAGACAGAAGACTCGGGCGCTGGGTGCTGAGGGCAGATCTGCACGCCTTGCGGGGACAGCTGGTGTTGCCAGTAACCCCGGGCACGCTGTGCAAACTCAGCTCTCTCCATAGAATGCTGAAGGCAGCACTTGCCCTGCACCCTCACAGGGCCCAGCTCATAGATTCTAAATTAAGACCTTAGTTCCCACAGAGGCTGGATTGGCCCGGCTCTAGGAACCAGCACCCCAGTAGAGCCCGGATGGGCTTCTCCCTGCAGCCGCACACACAGGGTTACTGACTTGGAGCGGCCGCAGCACCTCCGCTGGCCTCAGCTGCTCAGCATGCCCCGGAGTGTGCTTGAGCTCAAAGTTAGGCTCATGTTGTGTTTGTTCGGTTTGTAAATGTGGGCATCAGGACTATCAGGAAGCTCTGTTTTCTCAGCTCAAAGCCTTCGACAGTTCTGGGAGATAAAAGGAGCTGAGCCCAGCAAGTGTCACACAGGAGCCTGTGGCTCACTGGGGACATGAGCACTGAGCCTGCTGCGTCACGGAGGGTCCAGTCGGGTCACGTACGTGAAGGGCTAGCTTTCTGCCCACCACATGCTGGGCTCAGGCCTGGTTTTTAATGGTGCAGTTATAGGCCAGCACCACAGCTCACTAGGCTAATCCTCTGCCTGCGGCACCAGCACCCCAGGTTCTAGTCCCAGTTGGGGCGCTGGATTCTGTCCCGGTCGCTCCTCTTCCAGTCCAGCTCTCTGCTGTGGCCCGGGAGTGCAGTGGAGGATGGCCCAAGTCCTTAGGCCCTGCACCCGCATGGGAGACCAGGAGAAGCACCTGGCTCCTGGCTTTGGATCAGCGCGGTGTGCCGGCCATGGCGGCCATTGGGGGGTGAACCAACAGAAAAGGAAGACCTTTCTCTCTGTCTCTCTCCCTGTCCACTCTGCCTGTCAAAAAAAAAAAAAAAAAAAAAAAGGTGCAGTTATAAATCGGAGAGCATGAAGTTCACATCATGTTCTCTGTTAAAACTGTTGATGCCTTTACACATGTTTAGAACAGATGTGTCTAAAACAGTAGCAGGTGTGACGAAGTCATTCCTGTGGTGACCACAGCGGCTTTGTTGTGCATTCAGGTCTGCTGGTTGATCAGGACGCGCTGGTGGAAGCTCTTCAGACTGGGGTCATTCACGCTGCCGCGCTGGACGTCACACACCCGGAACCCCTGCCCAGGTAACAGATTCCACAGTCCTAGCATGAAAGGGCAGAGTCTGACAGCTGTGGGACCTGGACAGCTCTGCGTCCACACCACCGTGGAAGAGAGCAGTGGGCCCAGGGTGGACGCTGCATGGTCTCTCTTACTGGAGCTGAAGTGGCTCCTCCCTTAACTCTGGCCCTGACTTGCCTTCCAGAGCTTCTGAGTTGGGTCGTTCCTAGAACCTTGTGTGGTTTCATCCTCATCTTCTCTTTCGAGGCTGTATACCCCGCACTCTTCCACTGTAGCCTCCATGGTGAGGTGTCAACACACATTACCAGTAGAATCGGCTTCCTCCCCAAGATTTGTTGTTAAGGTCCCAAGACTGAACCGAGTAATCGTGTTGTGACCTGACCACTGGGGAAGTCACACGCCAGCACCAGCATGCACACTTGTCCTGGAAACCTGACCACACACAACACATTTGGTTGTTTTTTTTTTTTTTTTTTTTTAAGATTTATTTATTTATTTGAAAGGTAGAGTTATGAGAGAGGAAAGACACATACACAGAGAGAGGTCTTCCATCCACTGGTTCACTCCTCAATTGGCTGCAAGGGCCGGAGCTGTACCTATCTGAAGCCAGGAGCTTCTTCCAGGTCTCCCATGTGGATGCAGGGACCCAAGGACTTGAGCCATCTTCTACTGCTTTCCCAGGCCAGAGCAGAGAGCTGCATCGGAAGTGGAACAGCCAGGACTTGAACCAGTGCCTGTATGGGGGTGGCAGCACTGCAGGCGGCAGCTTTACCCACTACGGCACAGTGCCGGCCCCCAGAGGCTCTCTCAAGTGTGGTCTGGAGACCTGTTCAGGGATCCATGAAGTCTGCTCTTATGTTACATAGACGTCACTCAGCTTCCCACTTGTCTCAGAGCTGAATGCCGTGTGATGACGCCATCCCCGGGACAGCTGACGGAGTGTGTGCTGCTGTAGCGCTGTATTTATTTTTTCACTTTTAATTTCTAACATGATAGACGCTGATGTTTGGGACAGGCATTCGGCCCAGCTTGGGATGCCTGTGTCACGTACAGGAGTCTGGGCTGTACTTCTGATTCTGGGTTTCTGCTCGTGCAGACCCTGGGAGGTCACAGATGTGGGCTCCAGTTCTGGGGCCCCTGGAGCCCGCAGAGACGCAGATTGCGTTCCAGGCTCCTGGCCTCAGTCTGGCTTAGTGGGCACTTGGGGAATGAACCAGTGGATGGAAGAACTGTTTCCATCTCTGCCTTCCAAATCGAAGTGAAAATAAGTAGGGGGAGGAGCTGTTCGTGAGGTCTCTCTGCAAGAACCCCCTCGCCCACTTCTTGGTAACTGGCCTCTCCTGGTGGCACTTCACCCCTCATAAACGTGAGTTCAGCTTGGACCTGGCTGCCTGGACCAGTGCTTACCTCCCTGCAGCCCTCCTCCTCTCGTGGGCCCGGGTCTGGGTCTGCCCACACGGCTCTGGTGTCGGGAGGTGGGCCGGGGTCTGGGTCTGCCCACACGGCTCTGGTGTCGGGAGGTGGGCCGGGGTCCAGGTCTGCCGACATGGCTCTGGTGTCGGGAGGTGGAGCCCAGGAGGGCCTGGGTCTGCCCACACGGCTCTGGTGTCGGGAGGTGGGCCGGGGTCCGGGTCTGCCGACATGGCTCTGGTGTCGGGAGGTGGAGCCCAGGAGGGTCTGGGTCTGCCCACACGGCTCTGGTGTCGAGAGGTGGGCCGGGGTCTGGGTCTGCCCACACGGCTCTGGTGTCGGGAGGTGGGCCGGGGTCTGGGTCTGCCGACATGGCTCTGGTGTCGGGAGGTGGAGCCCAGGAGGGTCTGGGTCTGCCCACATGGCTCTGGTGTCGGGAGGTGGAGCCCAGGAGGGTCTGGGTCTGCCCACACGGCTCTGGTGTCGGGAGGTGGGCCGGGGTCTGGGTCTGCCGACATGGCTCTGGTGTCGGGAGGTGGAGCCCAGGAGGGTCTGGGTCTGCCCACACGGCTCTGGTGTCACTCAACCTGTGTTTCAGAGACCACCCCCTGCGGGGGCTGAAGAACGTCATTCTGACGCCTCACATGGGAAGTGCCACTCACCAGGCCCGGCGACAGATGATGGAAAACCTGGTTGAGAGCGTGCTGGCGGCTCTCAGCGGCCTCCCCGTTCCCAACGAAGTGGTCGGGACAGCGACTTAGGAGGCCTGCGGTGGCGGCGAGCGGGCGGGGAAGACGGGGCCGTCAGCTCGGCCGCACCCTGTGCTCAGGAGCCTCCTCCAGGTCCCGACTTGCCAACGGCCCGATTCCTATTAAAACCTCGGCTGGGCTGGGAACTTTCTAGCCGTCTGTTGCCACCCTCTGGTCAAGTCTGGTCACCTGATTTCTCTTCTGTTTTTGTTTTTGAGAGGTGGAGTTAGAGGTCTTCATCTGCTAGGCCGCAACGGCCGGGGCTGCGCCGACCCGAGGCCAGCAGCCGGGAGCTTCCTCCGGGTCTCCCGCGCGGGGGCAGGGGCGCAGGGGCGCAGGGGCCCGGCCACAGCAGCGAGCTGGACCGGACTCGCGCCCATGCGACGGCGGGCCGCCCGCTACCGTTCCCGTGTCTCTGTCCAGCAGAGCGTTCCCGAGGGCCTTGTGCGGGGCTGCCTTGGAGGCCGCCTCGTGGGTCCCGGTTCTGCACAGTCAGGGACCAGGACCCTGACGGTGCAAACGCGGGGACACGAATCCCTGCGGGTTTGGGGTACACCGAGGGGCAGCTCGTCGGCCCCGCCGTCTCCCTTCCTTTGCGCGCGTCCTGTTTCCCGCCTTTCAACAAACCCGGTGCCTTCGGTCCCGGCTCCCGCCCACACGGGTCCCGGGAGGCCGCCGGCGAAGCCTACCGAGCCCCGGGGCTCACCCGGCGCCGCCCGCCCTGCCCTCGACACGCGCGCTGATCAGCCGCCACGCTGCCCATACGCACCGCCCACGGCCCCGCCCACGACCACGCGAGCACCGCCCACGGCCCCGCCCACGACCACGCGAGCACCGCCCATGACCACGTGGGCCCCGCCCCTCGCGCACGATCAGACGACGCCGCGCCGTCGGCTCTCCGCCTCCGCACGTTGACTCGAGCCTCGCCCCGCCTACACGCCGGCCGTGTCCGCACGAGCCAAGCCGCTCACACACGACCAGTCGACGCCCCGCCCACACACCGCCCATAACCACGCGAGCCCCGCCCCTCACGCACGACCACACGGCGCCCCGCCCGCACGACGTCCCGCCTCCGCACGTTGAGTCGAGCCCTGCCCCGCCCACACACCGCCCCGTCGGCGCACGAAGGGAGACGCTGCTGTTGCCCCGCCCACACGCCGCCCCGTCGGCGCACGAAGGGAGACGCTGCTGTTGCCCCGCCCACACGCCGCCCCGTCGGCGCACGAAGGGAGACGCTGCTGTTGCTCCGCCCACACGGCGCCCCGTCGGCGTCCCGCCCACCACACGGCGCCCCGCCCGCACGCACGACCACACGCCGCCCCGCCCACACGGCGCCTCGTCGGCGCGCGACCGGAGACGCCGCTGTCGCCCCGCCCACACGCCGCGCCGCGCACGACGGGAGGCGCCGCTGTCGCCCCGCCCGCACTTCGCGACATGTGGGCGGCCGCCGGCGGGCGGTGGGGGCTCCGCTGCGGGCTTCGGGCGCTGCTCGGCCGCTGCGATGCGTCGCCGTCGCCCGGCTCGGCGCGAGGCGTGTGCGTCACCGCTGTCTCTTGCGGGAGCAAAAACTTGCTCAAAAAATTTGCCTCGAAAGCCAAGTAAGGGGGTGCTGGGGGGGTGTCAGGGAGTGGGGGCCGTGGGGGCGGTGTCAGGGAGTGGGGGGCCGTGGAGGGGCGGTGTCAGGGAGTGGGGGCCGTGGGGGCGATGTTATGGAGTGGGGGCCGTTGTGCGTGGGGGCCGTGGGGGCGGTGTCAGGGAGTGGGGGCCGTGGGGGCCGTGGGGGCGGTGTCAGGGAGTGGGGGCCGTGTCAGGGAGTGGGGGGCCGTGGAGGGGCGGTGTCAGGGAGTGGGGGCCGTGGGGGCGGTGTCACGGAGTGGGGACCGTGGGGGCGGTGTCACGGAGTGGGGGCCGTGCGGGGCGGTGTCAGGGAGTGGGGGCGTGGGGGGCGGTGTCAGGGAGTGGGGGCGTGCGGGGCGGTGTCAGGGAGTGGGGACCGTGGGGGCCGTGTCAGGGAGTGGGGGCCGTGGGGGCGGTGTCAGGGAGTGGGGGCGGTGGGGGCCGTGTCAGGGAGTGGGGGCAGTGGGGGGGTGGTGTCAGGGAGTGGGGGCCGTGGGGGCGGTGTCAGGGAGTGGGGGCCGTGGGGGCGGTGTCAGGGAGTGGGGACCGTGGGAGCCGTGGGAGCGGTGTCAGGGAGTGGGGGCCGTGGGGGCGGTGTCAGGGAGTGGGGACCGTGGGGGCCGTGGGGGCGGTGTCAGGGAGTGGGGGCCGTGGGGGGCTGTGTCAGGGAGTGGGGGCCGTGTCAGGGAGTGGGGGCGATGGTGGCGGTGTCAGGGAGTGAGGGGCCGTGGGGGCCGTGTCAGGGAGTGGGGGTGGTGGGGGCCGTGGGGGCGGTGTCAAGGAGTGGGGGCCGTGAGGGACTGTGTCAGGGAGTGGGGGCCATGTCGGGGAGTGGGGGCCATGGGGGCCGTGTCAAGGAGTGGGGGGCCGTGGGGCCGTGGCATCCCGGCGGCGGCTGTGGCAGGGCGGCTCCTGGGCTGGGGGTGCCCCTGTGGCCCCCGCCCCCGGCTCCCTGCTAACCTGGGGTCCACCACTCTGTGCTCTGTCCTGCTCTCTGTGGGGCTGACACCGCCGTGTGTTTTAGGATTTCTCTTATTGCTGATTGACAGGCAGGGAGAGAGGCCTCCCGTCCCACCCCGATGCCTACACAGCCAGGACTGGGGCGAGCCCGGGGCATCCCTGCCCACACAGCCAGGACTGGGGCGAGCCCGGGGCATCCCTCGTGGCGTCTTGAGCTCTGCACCACGTGCCATCCCCAGACAGTTCAGACTCTGCTGAACCTAACGGGTCACCGTGAATGTAAGCTTTTTTAGGGCGCAGCCGGTAAAGCCTCCGACTGTGGCTGGTTCGAGTCTCGGCCGCTCCACTTCCAATCCCGCTCCCTGCTCAGGAACTGGGAAAGCAGTAGAAGATGGCCCAAGTGCTTGGGCCCTTGCACCTGTGTGGGAGACCCGGATGGAGCTCCTGGCTCCTGGCTTCAGCCTGGCCCAGCACTTTATGTACTGAAGACTTGTTTATTTGGAGGAGAGAGTGATAGAGTGAGTGAACACCTGAGAGAGCGCTGCCGTCTGTGGCTCACTCCCCAGATGGCCCCGAGGGCACACCACCACAGCCAGCAAAGCCCATCCTGGTCTCCCGCGTGGGTGATGGGGGCAGTGGGCCAGTCCCTGCCTTTCCTGGCCCATTAGGGAGCTGGAGTGGTAGCGCACAGGGGCTCCAGCCAGGGCTCCAGCGTGAGTGCCAGCACTGCCGGCGGCAGCTTAGCTCTCTGTGCCGCGACTTTGGCCCCTTCACAAACTCTTTAGAACAGGTTCAGTAGGTAGTTCCCGTGCCGCACCATCTCCTAGGGCCGTTCTGGTTAGTCAGATGGCTGTGGATCCGTGCTTGCCCGCGAGGCCTTAGCTCTTCCCTTCTGCTCTGTCGCTGGCCTGGTCATTAGTTTGGTTTCTCTGGCGGCCAGACACGGGTTATGGATTCCCGGGGGAGCCTGCCACCTACAGAATTGTCAGATTGTAGACCCCGGCCAGCAGCCCGGCCTGTGCCTATCCGGTTTCTGCACCGTGAGCTCTCTGGAGATGCCACCATGTGCAGCCCACACTGCCCGGACACGCTGGGAACTCTGCGTCTTCTCTCCCCTTACCTAGCGTACTCCTCTCAGCATGGACACAGGCATTAGAGTTAGTGGTGCTGGCCGGCGCCGCAGCTCAATAGGTTAATCCTCTACTTGTGGCGCTGGCACACGGGGTTCTAGTCCCGGTCGGGGCACCGGATTCTGTCCCGGTTGCCCCTCTTCCAGGCCAGCTTTCTGCTGTGGCCAGGGAGTGCAGTGGAGGATGGCCCAGGTCCTTGGGCCCTGCACCTGCATGGGAGACCAGGAGAAGCACCTGGCTCCTGGCTTCGGATCAGCGCGGTGCGCCGGCCGCATCGGCCGTTGGAGGGTGAACCAATGGTAAAGGAAGACCTTTCTCTCTGTCTCTCTCACTGTCCACTCTGCCTGTCAAAAAAAAAAAGAATCAGCAGTGCTGCCCCCTGCTCAGGCTGCCTGGGAGTCCTTCCAGCCCGGCTGTCGCTCTCACAAACCATCACGTGTTGCTGTGTCTTCTGTCACTCTCAGTTGTGTGTGAGCACTCTCTGGACTCTGGAATGCTGTGGTGTGAGCGCAGTCTGGGTTTTGCACATGTGAGCACTGCGTGTGTGAACTCTGTTTTGTGTGTTGAGCGCTCTGGGTTCTGTGCAATTGAGCACTCTGCACATGTGAACGGTTTTATGTGTGTCGAGTGGTCTGGGATTTGCCTGCATGTACACTTTGCACGTGTGAACTCTCTGTGTTTTATGTGTGTTGACTGCCCTGGGTTTTGCGTGTATGAGCTCGCTCTTGCTTTCTTCCTAGCACTGCAAATTGCTCCAAGTCTGTGTTTTTTCTGCCTCAGCTCTCGTATCAGCTGTTTCTCCAACGAGGTTTTTTTCCCTAATTTTTAAAGATTTATTTATTCTGTTGAAAGGCAGAGTTAGAGAGAGAGAGGTTCACTCTCTAAATGGCTGCAACAGCTGGAACTGGGCCCATCTGAATCCAGGAGCCAGGAACTTCTTCCAGGTCTCCCACGTGGGTGTAGGGACCCAGGCACATTCCCAGGGAGTTGGATCAGAAGTGGAACATCCAGGACTCAAACCAGTGCCCTTATGGGATGCCAGCACCGCAGCCAGCGGCTTTACCTGCTGTGGCCCAGTGCCAGCCCATCTCCAGGGAGTCTTGGTCCCTTCTTTGGGGAAGTGCTGATGGAAGATGTGGTCTGTGTGCTTGTTGCCAGCAGGGTGTCTCTCGGCCCCCTCTGGCATTGGTACTGAGTCTCGTGTCTGTTCGTTCCTGTTGGTTACGGTCTCCCTTGCTCATCCTAGCCTCTCCTTCCTTACCTGTAACTCCAGCCCTACACGGGCCTTGCTGCCACCATGCACCATTTTCTTAGCTTATGTGCGTCACAGAAGTGTAGTTGTGAACCTGTACCTCCAGGAGAAAAGCTGAGTCAGTGAGCGTCTGGTGCTTGCGTTTGTCCATTTTTCGGTTTTATCACGAAATACCTGGGGCTGGGACTTCGTAAATAAAGTAGATTCACTTAGCTCACACGTCCGCAGTACAAGGACATGAGGCTGGCGGGCCACATGTGGACAGCGTCCTGGAGAGCACTGGGCTCCCAGAGCAGTGTCAGCTACTTCTGAGGGCGCTACCAAAGCCCATCAGCTCTTAGCATCACCACCCTCGAACCGGCGCCCATATGGGATGCCAGCACTGCAGACGGGGCTTCCCCTGCTACACCACCGTGCTGTCCCGGGATACGATTCTGTTTTCTTCCCTTAGGAAGAAGTTTTGGTACGAAGGCCCCTCCTTGGGACACTTGGTAAGTGCAGAGCCGTCAGGAGGGGCCTGGGGTCTGGTCTTCCCACTTTAGCCCTGGGGGGGGGGGGGGGGAGTGTCTGGATGGGACTGGAGGCCAATGGTAACAGGGATTTGAGCCTTTAAAAAAAAAAAAAAATTGCCGCCATGGAAGCTGTGCAGCCAGTCATCTGATCCAAGTCTCACATGGTTACATCTGCTGAGTTTTAGTGTGTCGGGGCTGAGGCTCCCTTACCTGAAGTCTTGGGAACAGGAGTGCTTCAGGCTTTTTGATTTTTTTAGATTTTAGAATGTGTATTGATAATGAAGTATCTTGGGCATGGAACTCAGTCTACACATAAGATTTGCTGTTTCATGTGCACCTTATGTATGTAGCCTATAGTAATTTTTTAGAAAGATCTATTGAAAGCAGAGTTAGAGATAGAGAGATCTTCCATCTGTTGTTTTGCTCCCCAAATGGCCGCAATGACCAGGGCTGCTGGGCCAGCCTGAAGCTAGGAGCCTGGAAGTCCATCTGGGTCTCCCGCATGGGTGCCCACTTGGACTCCCTGGCCCATTAGCAGGGAGCTGGATTGGACGTGGCGCACTGGAACTGGAAGCAGCACTCGGGATGCTGGGATCGCAGGTGCTGCGTGATCCACGGTGCCGCATGCCCTCCCCGGCCGGTGGTGGTTTCATGTTGTTAGCATGTTGTTAGCATGCCTGCATGTGGCCTGTGGCCTGTCACATGGGGTTAGGTGTGGCATTTTCCACATGTGGCATCATATCAGTGCTCAGAGTTGGATTTGGGTTTTTGCGTTAGGGATGGTCAGCCTGTACACTAAATGGCTCCTGGTGGAAAAACAGGTCCATGTGTGCACTGAAAGCCAGGGAGCTGTATGTTGTGATAGGGTAAGTTTCACGATACGTGGAAGAGCTTTGTTGAAAGAACGTGTACTTGTAACCTTAGAGAGGGGCTCGTGATACGGGAGGGGCCGGGCCCGTAAAGCAACGGCGTCCTGCCAGGAGCCCCGTGGCTGAGAGGAGCCCTTCACAGCCCCCGTGTGAGGCAGTGTGAGGCAGTGGTGTGTCGTGCACACGGGCAGCTCTGCCTTACACGTGCTTCCTTCCGCGGAGACCTCCAGGTCACCCAGGCTGGAGGCCCTGATGACGAGCACCGCCAGGAAGACCCGGAAGGAAGACCACGTGCGCCTGAGGGCCCTGAACGGCCTCCTCCACAAAGCAGTAGCCGAGCTGCTGAGCACCCCCGAAGTGAGCCAGGAGATCTGCGACCTGTGCGTGGAGGTCTCCAAGGTAGCCTGAGCAGCAGAGGGTGGTGCGTTGGGACCACAGGCCTGGGGCTCGCTTGTCACACAGTCGTCGGTAGTGGCTGCTGAAGTCACACGAAGTCTGTCATCCAATTCCAAAGACAGGCCCCATGCTGTGGTGCAGGGGGTCAAGCTGCCACCTGCAGCACTGGCATTGAGTCCCGGCTGCTCCGCTCTCCATCCAGCTCCCTGCTGATGTCTTGGGAGAGCAACAGCAGACGGCCCGAGTGCTTGAGCCCCTGCCCCTACGTGGGAGACCTGGATGAAGCTCCTGGCTCCTGGCTTTGGCCTGGCCCAGCCCTAGCTGTTGCCTGTTGGGGCCATTTGTGCAATGAACCAGTGGATGGAAGATCTCTCTCTAACTCTCTCTCTCTCTCTCTCTCTCTCTCTCTAACTCTGCCTTTCAAATAAATAAATAAATCTTAAAAAAAAAAAAAAAAATCCCAAAGACAGAGGGCACCTGTGTTGAGTGTGAAAGCAGCCAGTTTGCTGCTCTGACCAAGCCGTGCATGCCACGTTGGTGGGTCAGTGATGAGGCAAGACGGGGAGGGTCCGAGGGTGTGCCAGAGGCGGGCACCTGCCTCTCCCTCGTGTGAAGACAGAGAGGGTCCGAGGGTGTGCCGGAGGCGGGCACCTGCCTCTCCCTCGTGTGAAGACGGAGAGGGTCCGAGGGTGTGCCGGAGGCGGGCACCTGCCTCTCCCTCGTGTGAAGACGGAGAGGGTCCGAGGGTGTGCCGGAGGCGGGCACCTGCCTCTCCCTCGTGTGAAGACGGAGAGGGTCCGAGGGTGTGCCGGAGGCGGGCATCTGCCTCTCCCTCGTGTGAAGACAGTGGAGGCCGCTCCCTCCGGCTGCCCGGGGTTTGCCAGGAGGAAGTACGGCAGTTGGGCCCTTCTGTGAGCGTCCCAGGGCAGGTTGGGAAGGGTTGGTTGACCAGGTGGTTGGTGGGAGGTGAGGTTTTGGTGTGTGTGCCCTGCATTACCAGCTGTGGGCACCCCGCAGCCACTGACGGCGGCCCTGGCCGTGTGGCACAGCTTTCCTGGGGACAGGTGTCAGGAGCTGACACGTAAACCAAACAGTGACGGTGGGGCTGTGCGGGTGTCAGGTCTCTGTTTCCCCAGACTTCTCAGCCTGCCGTGTGTACTGGAAGACCACACTCTCTGCTGTCCAGAACCAGCGCACAGAGGCCGCCCTGCAGAGGAGCGCCGCACACATGAGGTGACGTGGCCCGTGCTCGCGGCTCTCCCACAGGCGGTGGCCTTCGCGACTTCTCGTTGAGTGAGAACGTTTTGGCGGCATTTTCCTGAATGTTACAGTTTGCGTTTTCATACAGGCCATAACCTAGGTCTGTGTTTCTTGAAGTGCGGCCCCAGGGATCCGGTGACCCTTGCGGGCGAGGGGTTGGTAAGGTTAGAACTCCCAGGTGCTGCTTGTCGTCTGTGCAGAAGCCCAGGGGAGGGACCGCGGCACTGGTGCCGGTGCTCAAAGTGGATGATGTCGCTGCTTTTCCTCACCAGTGCCCTAGAGGAAGGGGCGGGACTCCCCAGTCTCACGGAGACGGGAGCCTTGCGCACAGCTTCCTAGTGCCCTGTGCGATCTCCGCAGTCTGCCGAGACCCTCACCGGGAGGCTGAGGACCAGACTGGCTGTTCGCTCTGGGTGTTGGCAGGAGTCCTGTCAGAAGTGCGGGCCTGAGCCGCCGCTTCAGGGCAGCCATGGACCGTAACTGTTGTGATAAATGTCAGCTCTCGTGTGAAAGTCAGGATTTTAGAAAACTTCAGTTCACGCGGTGACCTTGACGGGTGGGATCGGTGTGGACGTTAGCAAATCTGAGCAACTTTGTCAGTGTTTTGAAACCTGCATAACTCACGGCGTTGTCCCGGAGGTTCGCGGCAAGGCACCACTGGCTGCGCGTGGCCTGTCCACACTGCGGCTCCCGGTGTAGGCCGCAGGCAGGAGCGCACTCGTCTGTGAAGCTGTTTGTCTTCTGTTTTAGCCAAAACAAGGACAGGAGGCAGAAGTGGCCATGAGGTCCCTGCTGCTTCCGCCGAGCAAGGCCCCAGGCCGGGTGCAGACGCAGCGATGCCGTTCTCCTTGACGGGAGCTTTTAAATACGCAGCTTTTTTTGTTATTTGAAAGGCACAGTTACAGAGGGAGAGGGAGAGAGAGCCTCCCCCTGACTGCTGTGGGTGGCGTGTGCTGTGTCCCCCGACTGCTGTGGGTGACATGTGCCGTGTCCCCTGACTGGTGTGGGTGATGTGTGCCGTGTCCCCTGACCTCTGTGGGTGATGTCTGCTCTGTCCCCTGACTACTCTGGGTGACGTGTGCTGTGTCCCCTGACCTCTGTGGGTGATGTGTGCTCTGTCCCCTGACGCTGTGGGTGACGTGTGCCGTGTCCCCTGACTACTCTGGGTGACGTGTGCCGTGTCCCCTGACTACTCTGGGTGACGTGTGCCGTGTCCCCTGACTACTCTGGGTGACGTGTGCTCTGTCCCCTGACCTCTGTGGGTGATGTGTGCTCTGTCCCCTGACTACTCTGGGTGACGTGTGCTGTGTCCCCTGACCTCTGTGGGTGATGTGTGCTCTGTCCCCTGACTACTCTGGGTGACGTGTGCTGTGTCCCCTGACCTCTGTGGGTGATGTGTGCTCTGTCCCCTGACACTGTGGGTGACGTGTGCTGTGTCCCCTGATCTCTGTGGGTAACGTGTGCCGTGTGCCCTGACCTCTGTGGGTGACGTGTGCTGTGTCCCCTGATCTCTGTGGGTAACTGTGCCGTGTGCCCTGACCTCTGTGGGTGACGTGTGCTCTGTCCCCTGACCTCTGTGGGTGACGTGTGCTGTGTCCCCCGACTGCTGTGGGTGACATGTGCTGTGTCCCCTGACCTCTGTGGGTGATGTCTGCTCTGTCCCCTGACACTCTGGGTGACGTGTGCTGTGTCCCCTGACCTCTGTGGGTAACATGTGCCGGGTCCCCTGACCTCTGTGGGTGATGTGTGCTCTGTCCCCTGACACTGTGGGTGATGTGTGCCGTGTCCCCTGACTACTCTGGGTGACGTGTGCTGTGTCCCCTGACCTCTGTAGGTGACGTGTGCTGTGTCCCCTGACCTCTGTGGGTGATGTGTGCTCTGTCCCCTGACACTGTGGGTGATGTGTGCCGTGTCCCCTGACTGCTGTGGGTGACGTGTGCTGTGTCCCCCGACCTCTGTGGGTGATGTGTGCCGTGTCCCCTGACACTGTGGGTGACGTGTGCTGTGTCCCCCGACCTCTGTGGGTGATGTCTGCTCTGTCCCCTGACTACTCTGGGTGACGTGTGCCGTGTCCCCTGATCTCTGTGGGTGATGTCTGCTCTGTCCCCTGACACTGTGGGTGATGTGTGCCGTGTCCCCTGATGCTGTGGGTGACATGTGCTGTGTCCCGTGATCTCTGTGGGTAACGTGTGCCGTGTGCCCTGACCTCTGTGGGTGACATATGCCGTGTCCCCTGACTACTGTGGGTGACGTGTGCTCTGTCCCCTGACCTCTGTGGGTAACATGTGCCGGGTCCCCTGACCTCTGTGGGTGATGTCTGCTCTGTCCCCTGACGCTGTGGGTGACGTGTGCCGTGTCCCCTGACTGCTGTGGGTGACGTGTGCTGTGTCCCCTGACCTCTGTGGGTGATGTGTGCTGTGTCCCCTGACCTCTGTGGGTAACGTGTGCCGGGTCCCCTGACCTCTGTGGGTGATGTGTGCTCTGTCCCCTGACACTGTGGGTAACGTGTGCCGTGTGCCCTGACCTCTGTGGGTGACGTGTGCTGTGTCCCCTGATCTCTGTGGGTAACTGTGCCGTGTGCCCTGACCTCTGTGGGTGACGTGTGCTCTGTCCCCTGACCTCTGTGGGTGACGTGTGCTGTGTCCCCCGACTGCTGTGGGTGACATGTGCTGTGTCCCCTGACCTCTGTGGGTGATGTCTGCTCTGTCCCCTGACACTCTGGGTGACGTGTGCTGTGTCCCCTGACCTCTGTGGGTAACATGTGCCGGGTCCCCTGACCTCTGTGGGTGATGTGTGCTCTGTCCCCTGACACTGTGGGTGATGTGTGCCGTGTCCCCTGACTACTCTGGGTGACGTGTGCTGTGTCCCCTGACCTCTGTGGGTGACGTGTGCTGTGTCCCCTGACCTCTGTGGGTGATGTGTGCTCTGTCCCCTGACACTGTGGGTGATGTGTGCCGTGTCCCCTGACTGCTGTGGGTGACGTGTGCTGTGTCCCCCGACCTCTGTGGGTGATGTGTGCCGTGTCCCCTGACACTGTGGGTGACGTGTGCTGTGTCCCCCGACCTCTGTGGGTGATGTCTGCTCTGTCCCCTGACTACTCTGGGTGACGTGTGCCGTGTCCCCTGATCTCTGTGGGTGATGTCTGCTCTGTCCCCTGACACTGTGGGTGATGTGTGCCGTGTCCCCTGATGCTGTGGGTGACATGTGCTGTGTCCCGTGATCTCTGTGGGTAACGTGTGCCGTGTGCCCTGACCTCTGTGGGTGACATATGCCGTGTCCCCTGACTACTGTGGGTGACGTGTGCTCTGTCCCCTGACCTCTGTGGGTAACATGTGCCGGGTCCCCTGACCTCTGTGGGTGATGTCTGCTCTGTCCCCTGACGCTGTGGGTGACGTGTGCCGTGTCCCCTGACTGCTGTGGGTGACGTGTGCTGTGTCCCCTGACCTCTGTGGGTGATGTGTGCTGTGTCCCCTGACCTCTGTGGGTAACGTGTGCCGGGTCCCCTGACCTCTGTGGGTGATGTGTGCTCTGTCCCCTGACACTGTGGGTAACGTGTGCCGTGTGCCCTGACCTCTGTGGGTGACGTATGCCGTGTCCCCTGACTGCTGTGGGTGACGTGTGCTGTGTCCCCTGACCTCTGTGGGTAACATGTGCCGGGTCCCCTGACCTCTGTGGGTGATGTCTGCTCTGTCCCCTGACACTGTGGGTGACGTGTGCCGTGTCCCCTGACTGCTGTGGGTGATGTGTGCTGTGTCCTCTGACCTCTGTGGGTGACGTGTGCTGTGTCCCCTGACCTCTGTGGGTGATGTCTGCTCTGTCCCCTGACCTCTGTGGGTGACGTGTGCTGGGTCCCCTGACCTCTGTGGGTGATGTGTGCTGTGTCCCCTGATCTCTGTGGGTGACGTGTGCTGTGTCCCCTGACCTCTGTGGGTGATGTGTGCTGTGTCCCCTGACCTCTGTGGGTGACGTGTGCCGTGTCCCCTGACTACTCTGGGTGACGTGTGCTGTGTCCCCTGACCTCTGTGGGTAACGTGTGCCGGGTCCCCTGACGCTGTGGGTGACGTGTGCCGTGTCCCCTGACTGCTGTGGGTGATGTCTGCTCTGTCCCCTGACGCTGTGGGTGACGTGTGCTGTGTCCTTTCAGGCATCTTCTGATGGCCCAGCAGACACTGCGCAACGTGCCTCCAATCGTGTTTGTTCAAGACAAAGAAAGCGCAGCCATGGCCCAGGTAGGACTTTCACATAGGAGCTTTGAAGCGGGCTTTGGAGCCGTGTTAGGGTGCTGCTTGGGTACCCTTATGGAGGGCCTGCCCTGGGGTCCTGGCCCTGTCCCCAGTTCCAGCCTCTGGCTCACACAACCCTGGGAAGCAGCGGTGAGCCCAAACATTTAGGTCTTGCCGCCCGCAGGGGAGACCTGGATGGAGTTCTGGACTGAGATGTGGTTTAAACAGCAGTCTGGGGAGCGAGGCCTGTGCCCTGACAGGCCCTGGTCGGGCGCATGAGCAGAAGGGGTTTCGAGAAGCCCAGTGGAAAGGCTGTGGCTGAGACACAGGCTTGGGGGCTGGAGCCCCTGGGTGCAGGGGTGGGTGCAGGGGTGAGAGGAGCCCCTGCTGCTTCACCCCTGGTTCCTTTCAGATTGATCAGTTGCTGGCAGCCGCTGACTTTGGACCCCCAGCTGGAAGAGACGACTCAGGGCAGGACCCTCTCAGGTAGCCACAGGGACGTGTGTGTCCGGTTCCTGCTGACTCCAGGCGTGCAGGTGCTGGTTCCATGGCACTTGCACAGCTCTGTGTCCGCAGGCCCTTTCCTCGCCTCTCTGCTCCCTGGCCCAGCCTGCATCCGCATAGCAGCCCCTGTTGTCTCCGGGCAGCGTTGACCTGCGAGGGCCCCTGGGTCTGCTGTGGGGCCTCTGGGCTCCCAGCCGTGTTATCACACTGTGTGGCTCTGTGAAAGCAAGACAGCAGCCCGTGTTCTAGTGGGGGAGGCGACAGGCACGGCTGAGTGGATCGTGTTCAGGAAGGAACATCAGGAGGTGGGGCTGGGGGCTTGTAGGGCACAGGGTGACCTCTGAGGAAACAACAAAGCTTGCTGGTGGGTGTGGGCCCGCAGGACATGGTGTTGATGGAGGGGGCCCATTTTGGTCTTGGGCAGCCAGAGCAGTCACAGCATCCACAGCCCAGGTGTTCAGCTGGAAGTGTGAGGTTTAAGCACCTGCTGTACCAGAGCAAAGGACCAGCCAGAGGGTGAGAGGCAAGTCGGGAGGCCAATCCTGGGGCTGGAGGCCTTCCCGGGCGGACTGTTGCAGGTGTGGGTGGCCTGTCCTACTTGTGACCCGCCAGGAGTCTCCAACTGACCGCTGTGCTGACCAGGCCTGAGGGAGACACATTGACAGGGTGGGTGCCTGGCATAGCAGTTGGGACGCAGGTTGGGACGCACACATCCCATAACGAGGTGCTGGGTTTAGGTCCCAACCTAGCTTCCTGCAGATGGGCTCGCGGGGTCCCTGTCAGCCCCAGAGGAGACCCACGCTGGTTTCCAGCCCTGGCTTTGCAGGTATCTAGGTAGTGAACCAGTAGACAGGAGGTCTCTCTCTTTCTGTGTCTGACTCTCTGTGGCTCTTTGCTTTTCAAATACATTTGTTAAGTAAATAAGATTGTCTTTAGAAAAAGTGCACTTAGTGTTGGTGCAGCTGGCTGTGCCAGGGCTGTGCCGGCCGTGCCCTGACAACGGGGGAGACCAAGACCAGAACTGCTCTCCTCACTGCTCTCTCTATTCCTGTCACAGACACCAGGAGAGCTCTCGCTGGGTGCAAGTAGGAAGTGGGGGTTGCTATGGTTGTGGGCGTGGCTTGTGCTTCTTGAGAAAACTTCTCCTCTCCCCTCCCAGGAACCCCGACTCCCCACCCCTCTGCGACACCCCAGCACCTGCCGTGCATCCGAGTCTCTGTGGCATCGATCATGAGGCGCTCAACAAGCAAATAACTGAGTACAAACGGAGGAAGGAGAAAGGGCGGGGCTCGAGCCAGTAGCTGAGCTGACAGCAGGCGAGCAGGGAAAGAGGCCTAAGCCCCACGCCAGCCACCCCTCCCCGGAGTCACCTGTTGACCCAGCAGAGTGAAGATGACCTGGGTTCAAAGGTCAACCCAGGAGGTGAGGAGAGGCCCCGGCTGGGCGAAGCCTCAGCTCCCAGTGTCTGCAGAACTGGACCCTGCTGCCCGCTTCCTGGGCAGGGGCGCGAGGCTGCTGCTTTTCTGCCACCTGAGTGGGACTCCTGCAGAAGTCGCTGTTGCTTTAAGGAAGTAAATGGCCATGGTGTCGTGCAAAATCAAAATAGCATTGAAGTCTAGCACAGCAGCTCCACCTGTAGGCGTGGCTGAGTCAGCTCCCAGCGGTTCCTGGTGACCCCGTGACCCCCACCTTGGCTCTTGGAGGAGCAGCAGACTGTCTGGGCCCGTGCCGGCTGGCGTTCGGGCCTGGTCTTTGTGAGGGGCCGGTGACTGAGACAGAGACGTCCAGAGCCTCCGGGGCGGCAGCCTCTGGGCACCAGGAGGAAGCACACTTGCTGTGCCTGGGAAGGTGGTTCTGGCTCCGCCCCCTGCCCTACTCCCAGCCTCTCTAGGTTCCCAGCTGGGTGGCGTGGGTGTGACCTCTGTGGGTGCAGAGGCATCAGCGCTCGCAGTGTCCCTGTGAGGATAAAGGCAGCGGGGGAGCCTGTGGGAGGCCTGCGCTGAGCAGGTGCTCACAGGGGCTGTCGGTGTAGCAGGGGAGGAGGCCAGGGCTTCAGATCCGGGAGGACAGCGAGGCCACCACAGCGATGACCAGCAGGACTGGGTGCTTTTCCCTTGCTGGTCCCCAAACCTGTTTCAGCAGCCCCGTGCGTGGCTGGGTGGACGGCAGGCGGGGGACCCTCTCCTCAGACTGCATCCGTGGACTCGTGTAACGTGAGCAGTGCACAGCACACGTGTTTCCGGCTGAGGTTGGACTGGGCTCGTGCCATAAGCAAGTGGCCTTTCCACAATGTGAGTGCTGTGGTTTTCACACTTTGGTGCCTTGTGTTGGTGACCTTGCTGCTTATAAAAGAAAAAAAACAGCGTGGTGTCCCTGGTGTGCTGATGGGCCTGTGTGGCCTGAGTCACAGCAGCGCTGACGGGAAGTAGTGTGGAGAGTGCCTGAGGCCGTCCTGGGGGGCGTTGTGCGGGCTCCGCGGCTTGGGGCAGCTGCCTTTCCCAAGCGACAGATACGCTGGGCGCCATCACAGCTAGGCCACCCAAGAAAGTGAACCTGGTGGAGCCAGGGGTCCTGTAATGGGACGTCCGGACGTCCGGGGGAGTGCGACACCGAGCATGGGGGAGGCTCTTAACCCCAGGTCTTGTGTACAAAGCCGTAGGTAGCAACTGCACCACATCTCAAAATCAAGGTTCACATCAGCTCTGATTTTGCAGGCCCATGGGAATAAATCTGGGCTGCGAATCAGACTTCGCTGATGCCTGGGTCTGTGCCCTTGTCAGGTGCCTGTGTCAGACTTGAGAATTTCAGGATGGTGAGAGCCGATCAAGGAGCCACGCCGATGCCAGTTGATCTCGGGCCCTTGAAGGCCAGCAGTGGCCCCAGGGTGTCCTCGAGCGGAAGACACTGTCCAGAACACGGCACCGTGTCCGCCCGCCCCACTCCCAAGCCTCTTGCCCGGGAGCAGCACTCCAGCTCCGTGAGCCTCTGTGGCCCTCACTCTGAGGACACCTCCAGCTGTCCGTGGGCCTCTGGTGTTTCGTCAAGGCTGTGCCTAGCGCTTGCCTCGGGCAGGAAGGCCGCAGCAGCAGGGCTGTGTTCTCTGGAGTCCTGGCTGCCAGTGCCTGGTGAGGGTCTCGTGATGAGCTGATCGCGTCGTCAGCCTTCCCCATGTAAAGCTGAGGTTTTCTCTGCAGTTGGCAAGTGTGTTCCTGTCCCGGCCCTCAGCCTGGTTTCTTTTACTCAGTCTACTCAGCACAAGCTCAGCGCACCCGATTTCCCTAACACTGTTCTGTTACTGTGTTCGTTCATCTCATTGCTAAAAATGTCTCTGGTTTGGCCAGGGGGAGCCTATATATGGAGTCTTCAAAAAGTTCAATGAAAAAGGTATAATATGAAGAAACTATGCATGTGCTTTAATTTTTTTCATGAAAATAGACTGATACTAGGTTGTTAGAACTTGTCCAATAGAATCCTAAGAGAATGAGACGTCAGTTCCAAAGAGCTATCCGAGAGGCTGGTGGTGTGGCATAGTGGGTAAAGCTGCTGTGTGCAATGCTGGCATCCCTGATGGGTGCTGCTTTGACTCCTGGAGGCCCCACTTCTGATCCAGCTCCCTACCAATGGCCTGGGAAAGGCAGCAGAAGATGGCCCAAGTGTTTGGGCCCCTGCCACCCACATGGGAGACCTGGATGAAGCTCCTGACTCCTGGTTTCAGCTCAGCCCATCTGAGGAGTAAACCAGCAGATGGAAGATTCCCCACCCCCAACGCTGGTTTTCAAAATAAATCTTTAAAAACAAAAAGCTATCCAAGCAACATCACATTTATGGTGAAGCGTGGGTGGAAGAATGGAGAAGTCATTACTGCCTTACAGGAAGCTTAGGGGACAGTGTTGGCAGTTTGCAAATGGGTAGCTCATTTTAGGAAGAAGCAAGACGATATTGAAGATGAAGCCCCCAGCGGCAGGCCATCTGCGTTCTGTGCAAGGAAAAAAAAACTTGCTCGTGTGCTGTTCCTGGAGGACTGACAGCAGCAACAGCGGCCACTGCCGTAGACATCGAGCTGGTAGACATCGAGCTGGTTCAGTCTACTTAAGTCGAAACAAACTACTACTCAGTAGGTGGCAAGACTGCTGCCGCCAGATTGGGAATTGTAAACACGTGATCAAGACCCGGAAGCATTTCTTGGAAGAATTGGAGGAAGGAGACTTGGTTCTCCCAGAACAACCTGGGGACAAAGCACAATCAAGCAATGGCTGCAAGAAAGGGGAGTGGTCCCGTCACAGGCAAAGATCAGGGCAAGTTTTCTGGAGTGCTGTAGGCATTCTTGTTGAGGCCAGAGATGAGAGTACCTGCTTACTGAGAGTGTTTTGAGAAAGCCAGCCAAGGGGCTGGCGTTGTGGCAGAAGCCAGTAAAGCCACTGCCTGCAACACCAGCAGCCCCCATGGGCACTGCCTCAGGTCCCAGGCTGCCCTGTTTCTAATCCAGCTCCCTGCTAATGACCTTGGAAAAGCAGCAGAAAATGGCCAAAGCATTGGGGCCCCTGCCACCCATGTGGGAGACCAGAATGAAGTTCCTGGCTCCCGGCTTCAGCCTGGCCTAGCACTGGGTTCATATTTCTTTCTCTTTCTCTCCCTCCCTCCCTGTGTAATTCTGAGTTTCAGATACAGAAATCTTTAAAAGGAAAACAAAAACCAGCCAAAGCTTTACCAGAAAAATATACAGGAAAGTTTGATCAGGGATTTCATTTATTTATTTATTTGAAAGAGTTACAGAGAAAGAGGAGAGGCAGGGAGAGAGAGAGAGAGACACATGGGTGCAGGAGCCCAAGGACTTGGGCCAACTTGCACTGCTTTCCCAGGCCATAGCAGAGAGCTGGATCAGCAGTGGAGCAGCCGGGACTCGGACCAGTGCCCATGTGGGATGCTGGCAGTGCGGGCGGCAGCTTTACCACTACACCACAGCGCTGCCCCCAGCAATGCCCTTTGACCACAACAGCCCTGTTTCTTGCTCTCATCAGACAGGGGCAATATTAGAAGTTTTCATGGGAAATAATTAGGCATTTAACTTACTGTCCTATTTGTCTTTTCTTTTTGGTTTCCTACTCTTAAAGAATCTAAAGACATTTTTTTTCTTTAATTAGTGGAAAAAAAGACTACAGTGACAAGGTCACATTCCCAGGACCCTAAGTTCTTTCAGGATGAACTATATGGTTGGTATTTTTGAAAAATAAAGTTTATAATTGTTATTTTTTTTTTAAACCAAACCTTTTGCCGTTGGTTCACCCTCCAATGGCCGCTGCGGCCGGCGCATCGTGCTGATCCGAAGCCAGGAGCCAGGTGCTTCTCCTGGTCTCCCATGCGGGTGCAGGGCCCAAGCACTTGGGCCATCCTCCACTGCCTTCCTGGGCCATAGCAGAGAGCTGGCCTGGAAGAGGGGCAACCGGGACAGAATCCGGCACCCCGACGGGTCTAGAACTCGGTGTGCCGGCGCCGCAAGGTGGAGGATTAGCCTGTTAAGCCACGGCGCCGGCCTATAATTGTTATCTTTTAATACCATTCTCAACATACTTTTGGAGTTCCTTCAAGTTAATGAAGGAAGAGTTATATCCCTGGGGAGCTTTTTTGAAGAATACTATCCCTGAAGACTCCTGTGAGGAACACTGGTATCCCTGGAGAGCCCCTGTGAGAAGCTCTAATACCCAAGAGAGCTCCTGGGAGGACACCTGTATCCCAGGACAGCTCCTGGGTGGACACTCATCCCCCGAACAGCTCCTGGGAGGACACTCGTCCTCTGGGCAGCTCCTGGGAGGACACTCATTGCCCTGGATGGCTCTGGGAGGACACTCATCCCCCGGACAGCTCCTGGGAGGACACCTGTATCCCAGGACAGCTCCTGGGAGGACACTCATCCCATGGACAGCTCCTGGGAGGACACTCATCCTCTGGACAGCTCCTGGGAGGACACTAGTCCCCCAGACAGCTCCTGGGAGGATCACTCATATCCAGGAGAGCTCCTGTACACATCTTTTTCACAGTGGGAGGTTTCTGCAGGTGCCCAATTTGATGTCTCTCTTACCCTGGCCTGAGGGTATTTCTGAGGCAGGCACTGTGGTCCAATGGTTCACAGCTAGACCTGTTTTGTGCTTTCTCTTGGAGTATCAACAACTCTTTTTTATGATTTATTTACTTGAAAGAGTTACACACAGAGTAGGAGAGGCAGAGAGAGAGAGGGGTCTTCCATCCACTGGTTTACTCCTCAGTTGGCTGCTACAGCTGGAGCTATGCTGATCCAAAGCCAGGAGGCAGGAGCCTCCTCCGGGTCTCCCAGGTAGGTGCAGGGACCCAAGTACTTGGGCCATCTTCTATTTCTTCCCCAGGCCATAGCAGAGAGCTGGATTGGAAGTGGAGCAGCCAGGACTCAAACCGGCACCCTTATGGGATACTGGCACTGCAAGTGACGGCTTTACCTGCTATGCCACAGTGCCAGCCTTGACCAACAACTCTTAGGAAAGTGTGGTGGAATGAGGTGAAAAGGTCATATCAAGATGGCTGCTGAGGTGAAAAGTTCATGCCAAGATGGCCACTGAGGTGAAAAGGTCATGCTAAGATGGCCGCTGACAACAGAAACTGCCTGGCAACAGGCTGTGATTGGATGGCTTTGGAAACCACATGACAACAGAGGAAACCACATGACAACAGAGCCTGACGGCAGGCCGTGATTGGATGGTTTCAGAAACTGCCTGGCAACAAGAGCCTGACTGCAACAGGCTGTGATTGGATGGCTTTGGAAACTGCCTGGCAACAGGCTGTGATTGGTTGGGGCATAGACCGCCCCTTGATCGGATTGGCTGGTCTTGGCTATATAAGCTGTTGTACCAACTGTAATAAACGAGTCTGCGGGCTGCTCGCCTCAAGCCTGCTTTCACCCGACTCCCGGGGTCTGTGTGGTGACTCTGCGCCTCTTGCCCTCACCACGCTGCTCCTCTCAGAAACGAACCCACTGCAACATTGTTGAGAATTCACTGCAACAGGAAAGGACTCCTTAGGTTTGACCACGAGGTGGTAAAGACACTGCACACACATGAAGGCAAAAGAAGTTAATGTGTTATGTTGAGGGGAGGGAAGCGGACCCCGTGGATCTCAGGAATGGGAGTTGTACATGGCTGTGGACCAGTGGCCTCTTGGTGCAAGGCCTTACCATCCTGGCCTAAGGGATGGAACCCTCTTCCTCCTCCAAGACGCAGTAGGACTGAAATGCTCCAGGAGAAGGTTCCCCCACGACCCCACGTGGCCTCATCAGCCTGTTCTCACTGCTCGTTCTGCTTCCCTCTCAGTCGTCCTCTTCACAGAGGTAAGTACTGTTGGGGCCCAGCAGTTCTGAGTTCAATGCCCAATGAGATGTAACAATGCTCCATTACTGAAAGGGGATGTTAACCTAGTGAGCGCTGTGGCTCACTAGGTTAATGCTCCGCCTGCAGCACTGGCATCCCATATGGGCACTGGGTTCTAGTCCCGGTTGCTCCTCTTCCAGTCCAGCTCTCTGCTGTGGCCGGGAGGGCAGTGAAGGATGGCCCAAGTGCTTGGGCCCTGCACCCACATGGGAGACCAGGAGGAAGCACCCGGCTCCTAGCTTTGGATCGGCGCAGCGCCTGCTGTGGCGGCCATTTGGGGAGTGAACCAACGGAAGGAAGACCTTTCTCTCTGTCTCTCTCACTGTCTGTAACTCTGTCAAATAAAATAATAAAAAAGAAATTAAAAAACATACTACTATTCAATCAATGAGCAGAGAAAAATCGCCAAGGGAACTAGAAAATACTTTGAGACGAATGAAAACAAAGTACAGCATAAAGCCAAAACTCATGAGAGAGACTTGGAAGGAAGCAGACAGCTGTTAGCACTGCATGAAGAAGGAAGGACGAGTTCATATCCACTTAACTTTGGACTTGGGAGCTAGAGACAAGAGCAAACTGCTTAAACCCAAAGCCAGCAAAGGGAAGGAACCGATGACCAGACGAGGTGAACGAAAGACAATAGAAAAACAACAATGCACATAGCTAAGTTGTTTTTGAAAAGATAAAGTGGACAAACTTAGCTAGAGTGAGAGCAGAGTGGGTGCTGGCAGACGAGAGGCTGCTCCCCCCTGCCTGACAGAGGCCTGAAGCTCGGGAGAGACGGCCGTGAGCAGTTGTGTACCACGTGTCGACCACGTGAATTACCAGTGTGACACAGGAGGAAACAGAAAGCCTCAGTAGACCTATCACAAGCTCTGGAGAGACGGCCGTGAGCAGTTGTGTACCACGTGTCAACCATGTGAATTACCAGTGTGACAACAGGAGGAAACAGAAAGCCTCAGTAGACCTATCACAAGCTCTGGAGAGACGGCCGTGAGCAGTTGTGTACCACGTGTCAACCATGTGAATTACCAGTGTGACAACAGGAGGAAACAGAAAGCCTCAGTAGACCTATCACAAGCTCTGGAGAGATGGCCGTGAGCAGTTGTGTACCACGTATCGACCACGTGAATTACCAGTGTGACAACAGGAGGAAACAGAAAGCCTCAGTAGACCTATCATAAGTACAATGCATCAATCTTCTCACAGCAAAGCCAGGGCCAAACCCTAACCCCAGTCCCATCAAACTCTCAGAAAGTAGCAGAGGTGGGAACACTTCCTAGCACATCAGTGAGACAAAAGTCAACAACACCACAAAAAAAAACCAACCAACCAACCAAACAAACAAAACACAGACCAGCCTTTCTCCTTCCTTCCTTCCTTCCTTCCTTCCTTCCTTCCTTCCTTCCTTCCTTCCTTCCTTCTTCCTTCCTTCTCTCTCTCTCTCTCTCTCTCTCTTTCTTTCTTCCACAGGCAGAGTGGACAGTGAGAGAGAGAGACAGAGAGAAAGGTCTTCCTTTTTCTGTTGGTTCACCACCCCCCCATGGCCACTGTGGCTGGCATACTGTGCTGATCCAAAGCCAGGAGCCAGGTGCTTCCTCCTGGTCTCCCATGGGTTGCAGGGCCCAAGCACTCGGGCCATCCTCCACTGCCTGGGCCACAGCAGAGAGCTGGACTGGAAGAGGAGCAACCGGGACAGAATCTGGCGCCCCAACTAGGACTAGAACCCGGGACTAGAGGATTAGCCTATTGAGCTGTGGCACCGGCCCCAGCATTTCTTTCTTTTTTTTTAAATGCATTATTTTTAATTTTATTTTTATTTTTATTTTATTTTATTTTGACAGGCAGAGTTAGACAGTGAGAGAGAGAGAGAGACAGAAAGAAAGGACTTCCTTTTTCCATTGGTTCACCCCCAAATGGCAGCTATAGCCGGCCCGATCCGAAGCCAGGAGCCAGGTGCCTCTTCTGGTCTCCCATGCGGGTGCAGGGCCCAAGGACCTGGGCCATCCTCCACTGCACTCCCAGGCCACAGCAAAGAGCTGGACTGGAAGAGGAACAACTGGGACAGAATCCGGCGCCCCGACTGGGACTAGAACCCAGGGTGCCAGCGTCGCAGGCAGAGGATTAGCCTAGTGAGCTGCGGTGCCAGCCCCCAGCGAATATAATGTACTGGCGCTGGCGCTGTGGCACAGCAGGTAAAGCCACCACCTGCAGTGCCGGCTTCCCATATGGGCACTGGTTCGGGTCCCAGATGCTCCACTTCTGATCTAGCTTCTTGCTGTGGCCTGGGAGAGCAGTGGAAGTTGGCCCAGGTTCTTGGGGCCCTGCACCTATGTGGGAGACCCAGAAGAAGCTCCTGGCTCCTGCTTTGGATCAGCGCAGCTCCGGCCATTGCGGCCACTGGGGAGTGAACCAGCGGATGGAAGACCGCCCCCTCCCCCCACGCCTCTCCTCTCTCTTTGTAACTGTGACTTTCAAATAAAATAATAAATCTTAAAAAAAGAAAGAAAGAAAATGTACTAGTTCCCTAGAACTCCCTAGAGTTGCAGTAACAAAACACACTTAAAAGAAATTCCCTTTTCATAGATGGGAGACCAGAAGTCCCAAGCCAAGGTGTTGCAAAGCTGGGCCCCCTCAGAAGTTCCGAGGGCCCCTCCATGGCTCTTCTCAGCTTCTATAGTATTGTTTTCTAAAAGATCTCTTCCCACTCCTAGAGGTGCCAGCAGGCTCTGGTTCTGCCTCCATCTCCATATGATGGCCTCCCTGTCTCTGATGTTCTTGCCTTTTTTTTTTTTAGATTTATTTTGGGGCTGGAGCTGAGGCACAATGGGTTAACCCACAGCCTGCAGCACCAGCATCCCACATGAGCACCAGTTTGAGTCCCGGCTGCTGCACTTCTGATCCAGCTCCCTGCTAATGCACCTGGGAAAGCAGCAGAAGATGGCCCAAATCTTTGGGCCCTACACCCACATAGGAGACCCAGAGGAAGCTCCTGGCTCCTAGCTTTGGCTTGACCTAGCCCTAGCTATTGCGATCATTTGCGGAGTGAACCAGCCAATGGAAGATCTCTCTCTCTCTCTCTCTCTCTCTCTCTCCCTCCCTCCCTCCCTCCGTAACTAAATTCCAGATAAATCTTCAAAAATAATAAAATTTCAAAAATAATATCTAGGTACAGAGTTAACCAAGAAGGTGAAAGACTTGAGTGCTGAAAACTACAAAACATGGAAAGAATTTAAAGGCCTAAATAAATGGAAAGACATCCTGTGTTCACAGAGTGGAAGACCATATTTTTAAAGTGGCAGCACTCTTCACATGCTCCACATATTCAATTCCACCCCTATAAAATTTCCAATGATCTTTTTTGCAGAACTGGAAAGACTGATACCAGTTTAATATAGAATTTTGAGGGGCCCTAAGTGACCAGAAACATTGAAAAGGAAATGTAAGGTGGGCATGTGGCATAGCAGCTGAGTTAGCACTCGAGGTGCCTGCATTTCACCTTGCCTGGTCCAGGTCCCAGCTCCACTCCTGATCCAGCCTCCTGCGATTGCCCTCCCTGGGAGGCAGCAGGTGGTGGCTCAAGTACTTGGGTCCCTGCCACCCAAGTGGAAGGCCTGGATTGAGACCCAGGGTCCTGGCTTCAGCCTGGTCCAATCCTGGCTAGAGTTGGCATTTAGGGAGTAAACCGTGGATGGAAGATCTCTGGGGGCTGCCATTGTAGCATAGCAAGTAAAACCACCACCTGCAATACCAGCATCCCATATGGGCGCCGGCTTGAGTTCCAGCTGCTCCATTTTTGTTCCAGCATCCTGCTAATCGCCTGAGAAAAGTGGTGGAAGATGGCCCAGATGCTTGGGCCCTTGCCCCCACGTGGGAGACCCAGAGGAAGCTCCTGGCTCCTGGCTTTGGCCCAGCTTCAGCTGTTATGGCCTTTTGGGAAGTGAACCAATGAAATGAAGATTTCTCTGTCTGTCTTTCCCTGTCTCTCTGTAACTCTTGACTTTCAAATAAATAAAACAAATCTTTAAGAAAAACCTGTGTTTCTGTGTGTCTCTCTCTCCTTAAAATGCAATGAAAAGAAATACTTTAAAAGCAAAACAAAATTGGAAGACCACACTTCCTGATTTCAAAACCTCCTGCAAACTTGAGTAACCATGCAACGTGGTTCTGGCATATGGCACAACATGATAGAAACGAGAGGTCAGAATAAACCCACACTTTTGTGGCCCAGGGCACCGAGCCCATCCAGTGCAAGAAGGAAAAGTCTCTCCAAGTGATAGTGGACAGTTGATATCCACATGTAAAATAAAGCTAACTCTACCTCACTACACAAACATAAATTAATTCAGAATGGGTCACCTAACTATAAGAGCCGAAGTGAAGCAATCGTAGGGTAAAACATGGACATAACTCCCTATGACCTTAGATTTGGCAATGCATTCTTAGTTTTGACACAAAAAAAATGAACAATAGAATATTTTAAATAAATTTGTCTTTAAACAGGAAAATTTTGCACATCAAAGGACATTATCAAGAAAGTAAACAATTGGAGAAATATTTGCAAAGGATATGTTAATAATGTTAATATCAACAATATATAAAGAACTCATAAAATGGAACAACAAAAGAACAGCCCAATTTAAAAATGGCGAAGAATTGGGACCGGCCCTGGCTAAAGGAAGAGACACACACCACCAGGAAGTGGATGGAGAGGAATCAAACATCCCTTCGAGTCAAGACCACAGTGGGCTACTTCACACCCATGAGAGTGAGATAGCAAACCACGCAGTGCACAGGGCGCAGGGACATGGGCACCCGTGTACTGCGGCTGCTCTGGCAAACAGCTCGGTGGCCCCAGGGCTAGCCTCGGGTGGGTGCCACACTGGAGGGCCTGCTCAGCCCTGCGCCCCCACTCCTGACCCAGCTCCCTGCCAACGCAGCCCCTGCCAGGTGGTGATGCTGGCTCAGTAACTGGTTTCCGGCCACCCGAGCGGGAGGCCTGGACTGAATTCTGGTTCCTGTTGTGGGCCTTTGGGAAGCAACCAGAAGATGGGGACCTTCCTGTCTCTCAAATAAATTTTAGGAAAAAAATTTTTTTTCTTTTTTTTTTTTCTTTTTTTTTTTAATTTTTTGACAGGCAGAGTGGACAGTGAGAGAGAGACAGAGAGAAAGGTCTTCCTTTTGCCGTTGGTTCACCCTCCAATGGCCGCCGCGGTAGCGCGCTGCGGCCGGCGCACCGCGCTGATCCGAAGCCAGGAGCCACGTGCTTCTCCTGGTCTCCCACGGGGTGCAGGGCCCAAGCACTTGGGCCATCCTCCACTGCACTCCCGGGCCACAGCAGAGAGCCGGCCTGGAAGAGGGGCAACCGGGACAGGATCGGTGCCCCGACCGGGACTAGAACCCGGTGTGCCGGCACCGCAAGGCGGAGGTTAGGAAAAAATTTTTAAAAATTCAAACACAGAATGACAGTGTGATCCAGCAGTTCCATGCATAGGCACAGACACACAGGTTGCAAAACGGAAACAGGTATCCTCACGGAAACCTGCACATGAGTGTTTATCTTTTTTTTCAAAGATTTATTATTTTTTTGAAAGTTACACAGAAGAGAGGCAGAGAGAGAGAGAGGTCTTCCATCCACTGGTTCACTCCCCACATGGCCGCAACAGCTGTAGCTACGCCAATCCAAAGCCAGGAGCCAGGAGCTTCTTCCAGGTCTCCCACATGGGTGCAGGGGCCCAAGGACTTGGACCATCCTCTACTGCTTTCCCAGGCCACAGCAGAGAGCTGGATCGGAAGTGGAGCAGCCGGGACTCAAACTGGTGCCCATATGGGAAGCCAACACTGAAGGTGGCAGCTTTACCCGCTAGCCACAGCGCTGGCCCCTTGAATGTTTACCTTAGCATTGTGATGGTGATTATTCCAAAATGTGGAAACAACCAAATGGTCATCAATGAATGGGTCAGTTGCATGTAACATGACAGACATATTTATGTGTGTGATCGAATATTACTCCGCGATAAAGAGGAATTAATTCAGGGCAGGTTTTGTGGCAGTGGATCAGTCCACTGCTTGCAGACCAGCATCTCCTGTCAGGGCGCTGGTTTACGTGCAGGCTGCTCTGGTCTGATGCAGCTCCCTACTGACGTCCGGGAAAGCAAGCTGGCCCGCGCACTCGGGCCCCTGCACCCACGTGGGAGATCTGGACAGAGCTCCAGGCTCCTGCCCCAGCTGTCCTTCTGGGGAGTGAACCTGGGGAGATAAGGTCTCCATCTCTTTGTTTCTCTTCCTTTCAAACTAACAATTTTTTTAAAATTTTTATTTATTTGACAGGTAGTTACAGACAGTGAGAGAGAGAGACAGAGAGAGAGGTCTTCCTTCCGTTGGTTCACTCCCCAAATGGCCGCTATGGCCGGCGCTGTGCCGACCCGAAGCCAGGAGCCAGGTGCTTCCTCCTGGTCTCCCATGTGGGTGCAGGGGCCCAAGGACCTGGGCCATCCTCCACTGCACTCCCGGGCCACAGCAGAGAGCTGGACTGGAAGAGAAGCAACCGGGACTAGAACCCAGTGCCCATATGGGATGCTGGCACCACAGGCGGAGGATTAACCTAGTGCGCCACAGCCCCGGCCCCATCAAAGCAATACATTTTTTTTTTTTAATTAAGTCCAGATTCCTTCGATAGCTTGGATGAACTTTAAAGACATAATGCCGCTCGGTGCCGCAGCTCAATAGGCTAATCCTTCTGCAGCGCTGGCACACCGGGTTCTAGTCCCAGTTGGGGCGCCAGATTCTGTCCCGGTTGCCCCTTTTCCAGGCCAGCTCTCTGCTATGGCCCGGGAGTGCAGTGGAGGATGGCCCAGGTCCTTGGGCTCTGCACCGGCATGGAAGACCAGGAGAAGCACGTGGCTCCTGGCTTCGGATCAGCGCGGTGCACCGGCCACAGCGGCCATTGGGGGGTGAACCAACAGCAAAAAGGAAGACCTTTCTCTCTGTCTCTCTCTCTCACTATCCACTCTGTCAAAAAAAAAAAAAAAAAGACATAATGCCAAATTTAAGTAGCCACAGAAGATCACGTGGTGTAGAGTTGAGAGAGGGTGGGTATCTGTCAGGGAGCAGGGGGAGGGGCGGGAGGGGCTGTGGGGGCAGGAGGTGCTGTGGGGGGCGGGAGGGGTTGTGGGAGGGGCTGTGGGGGCGGGAGGGGCTGTGGGGGGTTGGAAGGGCTGTGGGGGGCAGGAGGGGCTGTGGCAGAGGGAGGGGTTGTGGGGGCAGGAGGTGCTGTGGGGGGCAGGAGGGGCTGTGGGAGGGGCTGTGGGAGGCGGGAGGGGCTGTGGGAGGTGGGAGGGGCTGTGGGAGGGGCTGTGGGGGGCGGGAGGGGCTGTGGGAGGTGGGAGAGGCTGTGGGAGGGGCTGTGGGGGGCAGGAGGGGCTGTGGGGAGGGGCTGTGGCAGAGGGAGGGGCTTTGGGGGGCAGGAGGGGCTGTGGGAGGGGCTGTGGGGGGCAGGAGGGGCTGTGGGGAGGGGCTGTGGCAGAGGGAGGGGCTGTGGGGGGCAGGAGGGGCTGTGGGAGGGGCTGTGGGGGCGGGAGGCGCTGTGCGGCAGAGGGAGGGGTTTGTGGGGGGCAGGCGGGTCTGGGGTGCTCCTGTTGACTCTGGGGAGTGGACGCGCTGAGCGGGGCACTGTGGTTTGTCCTGGGACTTACGGACTTCGGCTCGGTAAAACGTTGGCACGAGGACGCACGTCTGCGCCCGTCCTCCAGGGTTGCCGCCCCAGACGTCGCTTTATCTCCGAACGCCGCCCCAGGCACCGGCGCCCCCTCGCTCTCCGCAGCTCTCCAGCCGGACGCTGCCCGCGCCTGGTTCTGGAGGCGAGGTTCGCCGCGGCGGCTGCGCGGCTGGCCGCCCTGGTGCCCCGGTGTTCCGGGCGCCTGGCCGTCCACACCTCTCACTGCGCTGTTCTGCCCCGGTGCAGACGGTCCTGGAAGCCGTCCCTTGTGTCCCGGTGTCGCGGCAGCGGCGCCCCCTGGCGGCCACCCGGGGCGGCCACTGTCGCGGGAGCCCGGAGCCGCTTGACTGACAGCTGTGACTGACAGCTCAGGTCAAAAGCTGGATGTTGTGGCTGACGGTGATCAGATCACGGGGTCCGCCTCGGCGGTCCGCGGGGTCCCAGCGGCGGGCGAGGGTCCTGGGCCCGGAAGGAGTGGCCGCGGTGCCCAGCGCCCCGTCTCAGCGAGCAGACCCCTGCCTGGGGCCTCTTGGGAGCAGAGCCCTGGTCAGGCACAGAGCCTTCGCGGGGGCATCGCCGGTCACCGGGTTCGCGGCTCCTGTGCCCTCTGCTTCCCAAGCACCGGTCAGGCCGAGGCGGAAGGGACGCGCTGTGTCCGGAAGGAGCCTGGGCCTGGGGAAGCCGCGGGGAGGGGGTGCCTCCTGCACGGGGAGCCGCGGGGTGCGCCGCGAGGAGGGGTCGCGGGGAGGGGGAGCCGCGGGGAGGGGGTGCTTCGTGCCCCGCACGGGGGCGCCGCGAACAGGAGGCACCGTGCCCGCACGCTTGGCTGCTGCTGCTTTGCGGTGCCTTGGCCCCTTGCTCCACACTCGCGTCTCCTGCACCACGCAGGGCTGCAAGGCCAGTCTACCCAGGAAATTACCTAAGCTGCGGCTCTAACACCGGCTGGGATCACAAGCAGGAGAGTGATGGGAACGGACAGCGCGAGCCCCAACCTGAGACCAAGCGTCCACGCAGCCCCGCCAGCAGTCCATCTTTGCCAAGGGCAGTTCAGCTCATCAGTGGCTGCACTGGAAACATTTGGGCAAAATTGCTCATTTGAGAGATTCTTTAGAGAAAAAAGGAGATAAGATCTCTCAGACCCAAATAGGTGGCAGTTTTAACCAGTATGCAGAAGCCTCCAAATGAAATTCTGAACAAAAGGAAAAACTTGACAAACTTAGCCACACCCAGCCAGGTCTGTCGGTGGTGATTCCTCACCAGCTCCCACTCTGCCCATTCCTCAATCAACTCCCTGCCCACTCCCCCTTCCCCGCCCCCATGTCAGTTACCTATAGATGCCAAGACAGCAACAGGCCACTGTGACCTCCCACCCAAGCTGAATTAATGATGGTAGTCAAGGATTTCCCTAAACCCAAATTCAGCCAGTGACTCCATAGAATTTAGGGTTCTTTGGATCGGCATGGCCCAGGGCGACCTGAGCAGTGTGGCAGAGCTCAGGTACCAGGTCCTGGGAGGCAGGAGCTGACTGGACGTCCCGGGGGCGGGGGGCTGCCGGAGCCAGCGCTGCACAGTAGCCTTGCGGGGTCAGAGAAGTGGCTCAAAATCTCCTGAAAGTCACGGGAACACGTCCAGTAAGACTGGCTGGACCACGGTCCGTCACTAAAGCAGGCACACGTCGGGGACAGACTGGGAGCCAGAGAAGGTGTTGGGTGCTGATGGCCGCCCAGTCCCAGCTGTGTCCCAGGCTCTGTCCTGGCTCTGTCGTGGGCCTGGCTGTGGCCGCCCAGTTCCAGCTCTGTTGCAGGCCTGGCGATGGCTCCGTCCCAGCCCTGTCCCAGGACTGGTGGTAGCTCCATCCTGGCTCTGTTGCAGGCCTGGCGATGACTCCGTCCCGGCTCTTTTGCGGGCCTGGCGATGCTCTGTCCCAGCTCTGTCGCAGGCCTGGTGATGGCTCCGTCCCGGCTCTGTCCCAGGACTGGTGGTAGCTCCATCCTGGCTCTGTCGCAGGCCTGGCGATGACTCCGTCCCGGCTCTTTCGCGGACCTGGCGCGATGCTCTGTCCCAGCTCTGTCCCGGGCCTGGTGATGGCTCCGTCTTGGCTCTGTCGCGGGCCTGGCGATGCTCTGTCCCAGCTCTGTCCCAGGCCTGGCGATGGCTCCGTCTTGGCTCTGTCGCGGGCCTGGCGATGCTCTGTCCCGGCTCTGTCCCGGGCCTGGCGGTGTCTCCTTCCCTGCTCTGTCGCGGGCTTGAGCTGGGGTGGAGGAAGCTGGCCCTGCAGCTGAAGGCAGCACCTGGCAGAGTCTGCGAGAGGGGCTTGGAACCAAGACAAGACGGGGCCCAGATCAACTGTGGCCCCGCAACTCAGCCCCCCAGCCGCTCGCCACGAGAACTGGGGGACGGGCAGAGGGGCCCTGGAGGAAAGGGGAGCTCCTCGACTCAGGCTGGCGAGTGAGCCAGCCCCGGGGTCCTCACTGGTGCTCTGTGACAGCAGGGCCAACTGCTGCAGGGCACCTGTGGGGGACACAGGACACACAGCTCCCTCCTCCAGAACCCAGGAGGAGCTTGGCCCTGACCGGGGAGAGCCACAGATGCCACCACCAAGGGCGACCCGTGGAGGAGACCCTCTAAGCTGTCATCTCCACTTCCCCAGGCCCCTGTGAAGCCAGAAGCAAGGCAGGGACACACGCCCACGGCCGAGGGCCCTGTGTCCGGAGGCCTCAGAGCTGGCACTGAGCTGCTGTCCTGCCAGGGAGGACGTGAAACGCACAGGCCTTAGGGCCCCGCAGAGCTGCCGCTCTTGCTTCCTCGGCAGCCGATCCGGTGCCTCCGCTCGCCTGCAGGTCCAGCAGCCTCTCGGGCTCCGTGAAGCCACCTCCCGCCTAGATTTCCCGATTCAGTTCTGACACAATACACAATACATAGACGGAGAACAAAGGAGCCTGTGAAAAGGTCCCTTTTATCATATCTCAGTCTTGGCAGAAGAAGGAACGTGAGGTTTCAAGGGTAAATTACCACTTTACCAAAGCGCTGTCCCTCACTGAGGGCCCGCCTGCCCAAGGGCAAGTGCCGTCTGCTGTTGGGCTGAAGACCACCCGGCCCCGTCCTGGACCCGTGCAGTGACGACTGAGGGCCCCCAGGTCTTGGGAACTGGCCGAGTCCTCGGCGGAGACCCTGTGCTCTGGGAGCCCACCATGAGTAGCCCTGGTCGGGCCTGAGGGTCCCTGGCTTCTGCCACCACAGCACTGCGCCTTGTCTGTGGTAGGACACTGCACAAGTCCTTCCTGAGAACTGTCCCAAGCCCTGTCCCTTAGGACAGCCTCGTCCTCTACCCAGGAGGAGACGCTGCCCAGCAAGAGCCCACCCACCCTGTGCTGCTCCCAGGAAGGCACCAGATTCTGCACCTTCTGGGAAGAGATTTGTTTCAAGCTTGTAAGGAGATGGGGGGCAGGACAAGACCCCAACCTGTCTCCCTACTCAGAAAGGGAGTTGGACCTCGTAGCCTTAGGGCAAAGGGTAGCTGGGTGGAGCTGAGAGAGCGCAGTGCTGGTGGAAGAAGGGTGGTGGGTCCCTGAGCACACGCACAAAAGTCCTTGCTCTGGGGCTGGCAGTGTGGCACAGTGGCCTGCGCCTCCACCTGTGATGCTGGCATCACATATCAGAGCAACAGAAGCCTGGCTTCCGAGCCAGCTCCCTGCTAACGCCCTGGGAAAGCAGGGGAGGATGGTCCGAGAACTTGGGTCCTTGCCACCTGCATGGGAGACCCAGATGAAGCTCCTGGATCCTGGCTTTGGCCTGCTCCAGACCTGGCTGTTGCATCAGATGGAATTCTGTCTGTCTGTCTGTCTCTCTGCCCTCTACCTTTCAAATAAATATTTTAAGACAAAAGCAAACTAAACAAAAACAGTTCCTGCGTTACATGGGCTGAGTGTGCCATCTTCACATGAACATGAACGCCGGTTCTCTCCTCAGTCTGAGTGGCACCTTGCAGACTGCAGCCTCAGGTCTGGCTGCAGCTGGTTCCGTGTGGGAGTACCAGGGCCCTAAAGAGGCAGCACAGCAGGTAGGTAGCAAAGACAGCTACTGTGGGCTGCAGGAATGTCAGCAGCTGGGGGAAGCTCGGCTTGGCGGGGGGGGGGGGGGGGGGAGGCTGTGGGGGAAGCTCGGCTTGGCGGGGGGGGGGAAGCTCTGGGGGAAGCTCGGCTTGGCGGGGGTGGGGAGGCTCTGGGGGAAGCTCGGCTTGGCGGGGGGGGGCTCTGGGGGAAGCTTGGCTTGGCGGGGGGGGCTCTGGGGGAAGCTTGGCTTGGCGGGGGGGGGGCTCTGGGGGAAGCTTGGCTTGGCGGGGGGAGGCTCTGGGGGAAGCTCGGCTTGGCGGGGGGGGGGAGGCTCTGGGGGAAGCTCGGCTTGGCGGGGGGGGGAGGCTCTGGGGGAAGCTCGGCTTGGCGGGGGGGGGAGGCTCTGGGGGAAGCTCAGCTTGGCGTGGGGGGGCTCTGGGGGAAGCTCGGCTTGGCGTGGGGGGGGAGGCTGTGGGGGAAGCTCGGCTTGGCGGGGGGGGGGAGGCTCTGGGGGAAGCTCGGCTTGGCGTGGGGGGGGCTCTGGGGGAAGCTCGGCTTGGCAGGGGGAGGGGCTCTGGGGAAGCTCGGCTTGGCGTGGGGGGGGCTCTGGGGGAAGCTCGGCTTGGCGTGGGGGGGGCTCTGGGGGAAGCTCGGCTTGGCGTGGGGAGGAAGGCTCCGGTCCTCAGCCTCACAAGGTTTCCTCCTGTCCGGTGCTGAAAACGCCCTGGGGGCCGGCACTGTGGCGCAGCGGGTTGAAGCCCTGGCCTGAAGCTCCTGGCTCCTGGCTTCGGATCAGCGCACTCCAACTGTTGTGGCCAACTGGGGAGTGAACCAGCGGATGGAAGACCTCTCTCTCTCTCTCTCTCTCTCTCTCTGTAACTCTTTCAAATAAATAAAATAAATCTTTTTTGACAGGCAGAGTTAGAGAGTGAGAGAGAGAGAGAGAGACAGAGAGAAAGGTCTTCTTTTTGCCGTTGGTTCACCCCCCAAATAGCTGCCATGGCTGATGCACCGCGCTGATCCGAAGCCAGGAGCCAGGTGCTTCCTCCTGGTCTCCCATGCGGGTGCAGGGCCTAAGCACTTGGGCCATCCTCCACTGCCTTCCTGGGCCACAGCAGAGAGCTGGCCTGGAAGAGGGGCAACCAGGACAGAATCCGGCGCCCCAACTGGTACTAGAACCCGGGGTGCCAGCGCCGCAGGTGGAGGATTAGCCAAGTGAGCCGCGGCGTCGGCCTTAAAATAAATCTTTAAAAATAAAAAAGAAAGAAAAGAAAACATCCCAGGGCTCCTGCGAGCCAGCAGCAGTAGAACACAGACTCATCCCAGCAGCCGGTTGGCCTCTGCCAGGCCCTGCACCTCCCAGCACCACCGCTGACCGCTGGCAGCCTCTCTCCGGCCACCGTGCTCCGTGCCCAGGAGGCAGATGCGCGGAGACTCCCGTGGCGGCACACACAGGGGAGCTGGGGAGCTGGCAGGTGTGCTCTCCTTAGGGCTACCCCCCGCCCCGGACAAACAGCTGCCTGGTGGCTGGAGCTTCTCCACCAAAACCAAGCGTGCACATGCCTGCAGGGGCTGGTGTGCTCATGGGTGGCACATGTGTGGCTCTGTGGAACACACATCTGATTCCTGGCATACGGCTCCTAAAGCCCCTGGAGCCCCCAGGATGAGGGTCTGTCTGTGCCCTGAAGAGACCAGGTGCTGGGAACGCAGCCCCACCCCCAGCCGCGGGAAGGGGCTGGGGGCCTGGTGGATCCTCAGGCTTCCATAAGAGCTGACAGGACAATGTCGGGATTCCCGGGCAGTGGACGCGAGCAGTTCTCACAGGGGCCCCGGGGCCTTCCAGGGAGTCTGGCCTGCGCCTGCCTTGCCCCTGGGGTCTGTCTGCACCCCCTGCAGGATCCTTCCTAATCCGCCGGTGAGCAGCCCCCCAGCAGACAGAGGGAAACCGACTGGCCCAGAAGAGCCCCCAGCCTGGGACCTGACGCAGTCCAGGTGGACGGCTGGAGCGAGTCGGAGGAGGCCCAGATGGGGTCCACTGCAGCCCTCATAGACTTCCTGCTGGCCAGGGTCACAGGGTCTTCTGTGTTGACTGTGGCGAGAAGTAAGCAGCAACAACAACACACTTAGGTTCCTTCCTTGGCTGTGCCAGCATGACTCTGGGGGCACTTTGGACATGAAGGACACCCACCAACCGTGCACAGGTCAGGAAGCGCTCGGCCATATCCTGCTGCCCGGCCGTGGTGAAGGTGCAGCCTTGCCGGAGGAGTGGTGCCGAGCCCCGCGGGAAGCGGTTTCTCGAGGTTGTGACCCTAACCCGTGCTAGGAGCGCATCCCCGGGAGGGCTCAGAACAAGGAGAAGGGGGAGCCCGGCCGTGCTGCTCACCGTGCCAACCTGGCTGCCTTCCAGAAGCCTGCCTGGCGCCACCACACGACCACCAGCTGGTTTTCTGGGTGAAGCCACTCATCGTGGTGCAGTTTGTAACCATCTTACTCAGCCATCTTCCAGTTCAATTACTTTCAGGCCATAAGTCATAACCTGTCAACAACATGATAACGGAAAGATCGGCAGCCATGGAGCGTGGCTGGGAGCGAGGCCTCCGGGGCACCGAGCAGCATGAGGAGGGGTCCCTGCAGCTCCCCCCTCCATCGAGTCATCGCGTCCATTCTCAGGAGGCCTGAAGCGTTTCCTTGCCAAAACGCTGTGGCTTCACGGTTGCAGAGAGTCTGCTTACTTGGTGTTTCCAAGCTGGGACAGCCCAGCTCTTGTGCGTCCAAGACACACATGGGGTTGTGCACGAACTCTGCAGGGTGCCGCCTCTTGCCCAAAGCCACCCTGCTCTCGCCAACCAGGACAGTGGAGAGCATGAAAGAGGGGAGACTCGGCAGTGCTGTGCTCCTCTGGCCAGAAGCACTGCCCAGCCCTCTGCCTAAGCAGTTCCGTCGCTCAAGGACCACCTGCCCAGGAACTGCTCTTACAGACTGAACGTGGTGTCTCCCCAAAATTCATACGTCAGAATCTTTTTTTAAAAAAATTTATTTATTTATTTGAAAGGCAGAGTTAGAGAGAGAGGGGGAGACACACACACAGAAAGAAAGAGAGAGAGGTCTTCCATCCACTGGTTGGCTCCCCAAGTGGTGAAAATGGCCAGAGCTGGGCTGGTCTGAAGCCAGGAGCCAGAAGCTTCTGGGTCTCCCACGCGGGTGCAGGGGCCCAAGCACTTGGCCATCCTCCACTGCTTTCCCAGGCCATTAGTGGGGAGCTGGATCAGCAGTGGAGCAGCTGGGACTCAAACTGGCACCCATGTGGGATGCCAGCATTGCCGGTAGTGGCTTTACCCTCTGTGCCACAGCACCAGCCCTCAGACAACGATTTCTGACCCATGACCTCTGCAGCCATCAGCACACAGTGGTCAGGACTGGCTCAATGAATTCTTGTCTCGCAGGCGTCTTTCTCCCCATACCACCCGACACCCAACCTCCAACTCAGGACCAACTGGAGAAAGTCAGGTGCATCCCTGAGCCAGAGTGCTCCTCAGACAGAGGCTCCCGTGTGGAGTCGGCAACAGAGCTCTCCACTTGCCCTCCCTGCTGTGGCCCCAGCCATGCTCGCAGACTGGCATCAGCTCTGCCCTGGGCAGCTCCAGCCATCTCCCAGCTCTCTGCCTTCTGTAGTCACCACCTTTCCCCCAGGACCACAGGACAGCCTAGCAGGCTTCCAGGTACAAGTTCACCCCTGTGGGCTTCCTGGGGCCTTCCACAGACCAAAGCGGCCCCTCGCTGGCCCGGGCCCCCCGCTGGATCCTGCTGTGTGGGACCTGTGCTTCAGCTGCCCTCCTGACCATGTCGTGACCGGCAGGGCTGCACACTGCCAGGGGTGCCCCACCTCTCCCCGCGCTGCTCAGCCAGGGCCTGCCTACCCTCTGACCCAGGCCATTGCTGCTTTCCAACTGCAGATTTGGAGCAGGCTTCTGGGCCACAGGCACGGGCACAGCTCTCCTTCCTCAGGAGCACGGGGGTGTGGGGCAGGCTCATGCTGTGGGAGTTTCAAATGGAGCTGCCAAACTGGCAGTCAGGAAAAAACAGCACAGAACAAAACAGCTAAGAGGTGGAGATGCTGGTTTGGAAGGGGAGTGCTGAGGTCTGAGTCTCCAGTTGAGAACAAGGGAGAACACGCCGAGCAAACGTGGAAGCTGCAGGATCTCCAGTCCCCAGGATGGGCCGTGGCAGACAGGAAGCGGGTGGTGACTGTGTGCTGAGTGGTGAGAAAGCAGGAGGGACCCTGGGGGCCCTCCTTCCGAGGCTGGGCTGCGGGAGGGGCACTGGTGGGGGCTGAGGACCTCGTGGGTCATGGTCGGAGAGGACAAAGAGCAAGGAGGTGTCGGGAGAGACAGGCTGCAGGGCAGGCGAGGACCCCGGCTGTGGCTGTCCCCTCCCAGGAGTGTGCGGGTGGGAGTGACAGCACCGCGGTGAGTGCGGTGAAGCCCAGGATGTGGGCACTGTGGCCTTCCCTGTGAGAAACGTGGCAGGCTCACCACAGAGCACGTCTGTGGGTCCAGGGGACGCTGGACGCTGGAGGCATAGCTTCACCCGACTGGTCACTTCTCAAGGGAGATGTTGAGGGCTGTCATAGCCATTACCACTGCGACTCACAATCACATTAAATCGTAATTTACAAGGGAACGGGAAGGGCGAACTCTCCTGTGTCGTTCTGTAAGTCACTTCAGTGCAGCCCAAGACAACTCACAAGTTACAGACGTGTGTCTGTTAGGAAGACATCAGTAGGGAAAGGCTGTGGGGCCGTGGGGGATGCACAGGGAGCTGCGCACAGGGCCACGGCTCGGGGGGTGCGTGACTCAGCCTGGGCACAAGGCCCCAGGACCTGCAGGTCACACGGGGTGTGTTTGGGCTGGGAGATGGAGGGTGCCCACTTCCTTTCCGTGGTGAGCAAAGTGGCCGCGGTCAGGGACCTCCAACAGGTGGGAAAGCCTGCTCTCCTCTCTTAACCCCAGGCCTCCCGAGGGCCGCCGCAGCCTCCTCACAGAGATTCCGCGGGCCGGCCTACTGGTTCAATGGACGAAGACCCTTTCACTCATTTTGAGAATATAGTATTATCTCTATACAGCATTTAAGCATCTGGGCAAAAGTGAACTTTTACAGAGTTTATACAAACGTATGTAATTTACCTTCTCTCTACACGTTATTTCGGGCTTACTTAAAAAATCAGAAATCCCAAATAAAAGATGTGGCACGAATTACCTTAGAAAAAAGCCTACGAAGTCAGGAGACCCTACCAGTCGGTCCACCAAGCTATGTCCATCATGGGTACACTTGTCCAAGTTATGATACCAAAGTTCTATTCTCCAATGGCAAAGTAGCATTCTCTCAGCTGGTTTCTGATTGGCTCTGAGATGAGGGCGGGGTTACAGTCCTAGGGCTCCACCCCCATTCCATGTAAATGAAGTCAAAGCTCTGGTGAGCCCACGTGATTGATCACATGGTGGACGACACTCTCCCCACCCCCTTTGATGACGTCATCACCAACTCAAACTCTCGTGAGAGTTTGCACAGCTGTGTTGAGAGGGTAGCTGGACTGTTCACTGTGCCAGGAGTGGGGTCCAATGGAGGGGTCTCCCAACAGGGGACCCCCACTCTCACTCCAGAGCCTCAGGTCCACCCATGGCCAGGGGCCCAGAGGGGCCTGTGGGAAGTGCCCAGGGGTCCCCAAGCATACTCTGCTCCCATTGGCTGGCTGAGCCTCCATGCAAATGAGGGCCGACGTCACTTCCTGAGGCAAATCGAGCGCCATTTTCTCTTTCTGGCCGCGCTGGGAGGAGGGGACGGGCCGCGCCAGGGGTGGGCTCGCGCTGAGGCGGGGGTCCCGCCGCGCGCGCGCGAGGCGCGGGGTCGGCCCCGCGGGACGCGGCAGGAGGCGGAGGGCGCAGGCGAGAGGCGGCGGGGGACGCGGCGCTCCGCGGGCGAGGAGCCGAGCGGTGAGTACGGCCCCCGCCCGGCCCGCGCGGCGACGCCCCCGGCCCGCCCCGTCCACACCCGCCGCCCGCGGCCCACCCCGCCGCCCACGCCCGCCGCCCACGGCCCACGCCCGCCGCCCGCGGCCGCCTCAGGAACCCCGGGACGTTCTCCGGGCGTGGGGTTCGCGGCCCGAACGGCGCCCGTCGTCCCCCGACGCGCCCCGGCCCGCCCCGCCCGCGGTCACGTGGGACGGCAGGGCCGGGAGGGGCGGGGGCCGGGCCGGGGAGGGGCGCGGCGGGGCCGGGGAGGGGCGCGGCGGGGCCGGGGGCGGGGGCCGGGGCCGGGGCCGGGGGCGGCGGGGCCGGGGCCGGGGGCGCGGCGGGGCCGGGGGCAGCGGGGCCGGGCCGGGGCCGGGGCCGGGGCGGCCCAGGGCGCCCCTGCGCGGCGACCCCCGGAACGCCCGGCCCGGGGCCTGGGTGAGACGGCGCGGCGCTGCCCGGGAGCGAGGGGGCCGCTGCGCCTCTGCCCTCGCCGCTGGCGTTGAGGGGAGTCTGTTTGCAGGGTTTCTGCGGGCGTTTGGCTTTGGAACGTGGACAAGTGCAACCGCCGGGCCAGCTGGTGCGCGGCGTCGGTGATGGAGCGCTGTCGAGGCTGGCTACGTTTGGACGGGCGGAGTGTCGCCGCCCGCCGAGCGGGCAGCGGGCGCGCAGGTCCCGCGGCAGTGCTCGCGGGTCTGCGAGGGTTAGCCAGGGCGCGGAGCCCGGGAGGGCTTGGGTGTGCACAGGGCCTGGGTAAGGAGCGGGCGTTGTGCCTTGCTGGAAGCAGGTAACGGTGTGACTGCGCCGGAGACTGGGCCGTGCGCGGGTGCTGATAGGCGGGTCAGAGGTGAGGCTGGGCAGCCCCGAGCCGTGCTCCTCGGTGTGGAGGAGATGGCGGTCTGTGTGGAGAGGTTGTCCTGTGGCCGTCTGGTGAGGGGTGGCGTAGACGGTCCGGTAGCAGTGGGGGGTGAGGGCACTCGCGGTAAGAGTCTTAGCTGGGGCTGGGCCAGGCCTGAGCCCGGAGCCGGGAGCTTTGTCCAGGTCTCCCACGTGGGTGGCAGGGCCCGAGCACGTGGGCCTTTTTACAGAAGTTGTGTTTCGCAGTAATGAGGACATTGGCCTCGCTTTGTTGCGGCGAGGTCGTGGCAGACGTGCAGCGTGTCCGCGGGGTCACTCACGGATGCGCCGTGCGGAAGCTGCGGGCTGAGCCCAGAGAGACGAAGTCATGTTTTGAAGATGATGCAGCTGGTAGTGAATGGTGGCGCTGCTTGACACGCAGGCTTGCGGCTCCAAAACCCTGGTGGCACCTTGTGCTGTGCTGCCTCTCGGGTGAAATCCCTGTAGAATGTAGATTACACAGTAACTAAAAAGAAAGTTCTGTGGCTTGAAAAGTATTAATACCTGATTTTTTTTCCGTAAACGATCACAATACTAAAAGAACAGAGGAAACCATTAAGTACTCCTCTGGGAAATAATTTGTTGTGCATGTCAGTGGAATTTTGTGGTAGTTCTATGTCCTCCACAAAATTGGAAATTAAAGGTAATTTGGTGTGAACTGAGGTGTATGGGCTGGTGCGTGGTATGGAAACACAGATTCTGCGTAGTGCTAAGGATGATGGAGAGCAGTATCTGTAGAGTGTCTACCCACTGGGTGTTTTGTGTGGAATCTTGTGTCTTAGAATGGATGAGCCTTGATAAGGTCTCAGAATGGATCAGAGAATAAGGTGTCCTATTTTGCGATAGATGAAGTGTGGATAAAAGGGAGCCTTCTTTCCCTAAAGTGATTGGCAGGAGACCAGGGATCTTGAAAGAATTGTTGAGGATATGAAACTTACTTGACTTACCTATGTTTTAGTTTTTGTTACCCTCAGGTGGCTTCCCTAAAACAGTAAGCAAAGTGCTTAAATACAAAGGAAAAATAATAAAAAGGTATTTGTGTGCTCATTTGAGGGGGCACAGTAACAATTAGGAAGGAATTGGAGCACTTAAGTTTGAGAATGAAAAGTTCCTCTCTGAATCTGAGAAAAGACTGACCCGTACCTTGGCCCCAATTCCAAGCCTTGAACGAGTTGCTACAGAACCCGCTCAGGCCTTGTGCCGTCAGTGACCGCCTCGTCTCAGTGGCTCCGAGCTCGTGAGATCAGCCAACCCCCGAACACTCCTGCTGCGGAAGGCCGAGCAATCCTGGTGCTGCGTGCTTTTCTCCCAGCCCGGAACAGGATTGGCTTTTGCTGTAAGTTGAGACTGTTCCTTGCAAGTCCTCACTTTAGCTTCCCTGTTTCAGGTACGTGTGGATGATGGCCTTTGCTTGGACAGTTCTGTTCTAACAGCTGGTTCTTACAGAAAGAACCCCAGGATAGGAGGGTCGTGGGGCTTTGAGGAAATGAAAGCAGAGCTGACAGACGGAGTAGAAAGCAGCAGCAGATGTTTGCGAGCATTGCTGTCACCAGAGGAGCCAGTCTGGGCTTGAACGGAACCTGTGTTTGGTTTGTGGAAGTGCATCAGGAGGTTGTCGGCAGTACTTCTGTGAGAGTACACTTTTGAAGGCCAGAACCCAATTCAGTGCATTTTATTTGTAAACATCATTTTTTACTTGCTGTGATTTTTGTATCCCCAGTTCCACAATCCTTGCCAAGCCCAAGATACATTTTTCACATAACTTGTCTGAGAAGAAACTGAGTCACTCCAAAGCCACGTCTCAAAAACTTCAGATTTCCTTGTAACCTCTGGAGATTCCTTGCTGTTGTTAATCCTCCTTCCCCTCACCCCCATTTTGATATGAGCCCACCTTTGTGGTCTGACTTAACTTTGAATTATCACTAAATATGTTTAGGCCTCTCCTGTACTTCACATTTGTTTTTGTTTTTTAAGTTTATTTATTCAAAAGTTTATTTGTTTATTCAAAAGGCTGAGTTACAGAGAGAGAAGGAGAGGCAGATCTATCTGCTGGTTCACGGTTCTCTACCCAAATGTCCACAATGGCTAGGTCTGGGCCAGGCCAAACCAGGAGGCAGGAGCTTCCTCTGAGTCCCCCACATGGGTGGGTGGCCGGGGCCCAACCACTTGGGCCACCTTCTGCTGCTTTCTCAGGCTCTGAGCAGGGAGCAGGATTGGAAGTGGAGCCGCCAGGATTCGAACCAGCACCCATACAGGATGCCTGTGTCTGAGCGCTGGCTTATCCCACTGCACCACAGTGTGGCCCCACCTCATGTGTTCTTTGATGCTGATCTGTTCACCCCGCTATGTCAGGCTTTAGCCGTCTTAGCCTCCATAGCCTTTCCCTCCTGTAACCTCCCTGGCACTTGTACAAGTGACACCTTCCCTTCGTTTCTGATTGCCTTTATGTATGGAGCCGTAACATCACTCCTGCCCTGGAGTTGAGTCCAGTGGGGGAATAGGTCCTGTAAGTGAGTAATTGAAACACAAGTGAGAGGAATCTGAGCTGGTTACGGTGCAGCTTCCTAGGAGTGTTCCCTGCCCTTGGGTGAGGGTTGCAGAGGGAGATGTAGAAGTGGAGTTGTTGACTCAAATTACCCTTAACACCTTGGAAGGTATTGCCAGATTGGCATCTAAACGTGTAGAAGTCATAGTTTTCATTGTCATTGCTGCTGAATGTTATCTTGATAGTAAAAAATTGGTATTTATTATTATTTTACTTGGCATTTCCTTAATTATTAAGTAACCAAAGTGTTTGTCACTTGAATTTGACTAATAGTTTTTTTTTTTAGTTTTTTATATGTATTTTTTTTTAAGGTTTACTTATTTATTTGAAAGGCAGAATTAGAGAGAGGTAGAGACAGAGAGGTCTTCCATCTGCTGGTTCACTTCCCAAATGGCTGCAACAATCGGGGCTGGGCCAGGCCAAAGCCAGGAGCCAGCAGCTTCCTCCAGGTCTCCCACCTGGGTGCAGGGGCCCAGCCGTCCCTCCGCTGCTTTCCCAGGCCATAGCAGAGAGCTGGATCAGAAGTGCAGTAGTTGGGGGGACTTGAACCGGGGCCCATATGGGATGCCAGCTTCACAGGCGGTGGCTCTACCTGCTATGCCATGGTGCAAACCCTTTTTTTTCTTTAGTTTTTAAAGATTATACAATAAAGTTTTTTGAAATGGTTGCACGTTTTTAAAAGGTTATAAATAACAAAGAACCTTTTCCCCTGAATCTTTGAGAGTAAACTGCCAAATAAGGTGCCATACTACTCAAAATACAGACTTGTCTTGAACATTGTCAGCATCCTCCCAATAAACCTGTCCATTTATTGACTTGTTCTCCCTCCCAGCCAACCACTAATCTGCCGTCTTTTTCTGTAGATTTCTGTTTCCTGCACATGTAAATGGAATCAGATGAGAACATTCTCCTGTATACCCATATGAAAACCATAAAACTCAGGAAATCAGTACATTGTTAAATCTAATCTCATACCCCTTTCACATTTTGCCAGTTGTTTTAATAGCATCTTGTGTAGTAGAAGGATCTAGTTAAGAATGGCACGTTGTACTCAGTTGTCTTTAGTTTGTTCCGGTCTGGATAGTTCCTTTGGTTTTCCTTCCATTCATGTATTTGTGTGTATGCATATGTGTGTATATTCGTAATGTATAATTCACTGAAGAGTTGTGCAATAGTCACTGCTGTAGTTTGAACATGATTTGGCCCCAAACTCATGCAAACCTCTGAACCTCAAAGTTAGAAGTTAATGGTAGGCTGGCACCACGGCTCAATAGGCTAATCCTCCGCCTGTGGCGCCGGCACACTGGGTTCTAGTCCCGGTCAGGGCACTGGATTCTGTCCCGGTTGCCCCTCTTCCAGGCCAGCTCTCTGCTGTGGCCCAGGAAGGCAGTGGAGGATGGCCCAAGTCCTTGGGCCCTGCACCCCAGGGGATACCAGGAGAAGCACCTGGCTCCTGGCTTTGGATCAGCGCGGTGTGCCGGCCACAGCGTGCTGGCTTTGGCGGCCATTGGAGGGTGTAACCAGCAGCAAAAGGAAGACCTTTCTCTCTGTCTCTCTCTCCCACTGTCCACTCTTCCTGTCAAGAAAAAAAAGTTAATGGTGTTAAGGGGCAGAAATGGAATCCAGGGAAGGCATTGAGCAGGTGGGACCTGGTGAGATGTGCGTGGGCCAGGGGGGCTGCCCTCAGAGAGGTTACTCTCACAGAGGGTCAGAAAAGCCTGAGTCAGGCCTGGGCCTGGCTTCATCAGGTGTCCCTTCCTCTGCAAGTGCTCTTTCATTGACATCTGCTGTCCTCACCAGCCAGCCAGTGGGGCTACCGGATCTTGGACTTGAACTTGAACCTACAAAACTGTGAGCTAAATAAACCTTTTCACTCTATAAAGTTAGATGTTTCATTGTAGTAACAAAAAACTAACACAACCAAAATCCAATATTAGAACATTGTTAGCATTCTCCCAATAAGCCTGTCCATTTATTTACCTATTCTCACTCCCAGCCAACCGCTAATCTACCTTATTTTTCTGTGGATTTCTGTTTCCTGCACGTGTAAATGGAATCAGACAATATGAAGATTTCTGCATCTGGATTTTTATTTAGAATGTTGTAGCATCAGTGTTTGTTTACTTTTTGTTGCCAAATAGTAGTATTCTATTGTACGGATGTACCGTATTCTGTTCACTATTTGTTGGACATATCGGATTATTTCCATCTTTCCACATTTTGGTTATTATAAACAGTACTATCTTGTATGATTTTGACTTCTGAATATTGTAAGCCAGTTATTCTGTACAGTGTCTCAATTTGGCTTTGTCTACCAGATTTGTGTGTCAGACTTCTGTGAAATGTCTTTTTACTTTGGTTACTAATAAATGTTTGTGGGCAAGTACTTATAAGCCACATGCATACCCTAATATTGATCAACTCAATTTATTTAAATATGTGTATCAATATGGACTTAAGTTTATAGTCCAATGGGCTAGATTCCACTTACTATTGCTGTGTACCCAGCCACCCCCAAACTTGAGCGTTCTGTGGGTCAGATACTCAGGCAGGGAACTGAGATGGCTTACTTCTGTTCTGCAGTGTCAGCCCTCATCCAGGACAGCTCTGAGACAGGCGGCTCACAGCTAGAGCCCTCCAGAGGTACCTTCTCTCAGTGCTGGTGGGAAGTTCAAGAGGAGGAGCTCTAAGGTAACCCCACTTTTGGGGGAGGAATATCCGAAGAGCATATAGATGGGAGATAATGTCGTATGCATCTTTGGAAAACTGTCTGCCACAGGTTATAATCTGTTGTCCTCATGATTTCTTTGATGCTCACATTGTCCCGTGTTTCCCTGTGGGAATCTATTGAAGCTCTTTTCTTTTCTTTCTTTGTTAAATATATATTTTATTTATTTGAAAGATTTACAGAGAGAGAGAGAGACAGAGGGCCACCATCTGGTTCACCCCGTAAATGGCAGCAGTGGATAGAGCTGGGCCAATCCGAAGCCAGGAACCAGGAGCTTCTTCTGGGTCTCCCATGTGGGTGCAGAGGCCCAAGGACTTGGGCCATCTTCCGCTGCTTTCCCAGGCAAATTAGCAGGGGGCTGGAGCAGAGTGGAGCAGCCATGGCGCACACGTGGGATGCCAGCACTGTGGGCTGGGGCTTTAACCTGCTGGCCCAGAAGCTGTTTTCTTTTATCCCTTTGTGTCTCATTTGTCGAGCAATAGCCTTATTTTCTAGAACAGATGTTCTGGGCTCATCCTTTAAGATTTATTTATTTGAAAGAGTTACAGTGAAAGAGAGACAGATCTTTCATTCTGGTTCACTCCCCAATGGCTGTAATTGCTGCCAGGCCAAAGCTGGAATCTTGGAACTCCATCCAGGTTACTGCTGTGGGTGCAGAGGCTCAAGCACTTGGGCCATTAACAAGGAGCTGCATCAGGGCTTGGACTGGTACGCATGGGATGCTAGCATTGCAGGCGTCAGCTTAACCTGCTGCACCATGACGCCAGCCCCACTGTGGTTCTTTTTAATGAATTTTCATTTAGAAATCAGGATTTTGATACCAGGTGTGCCCACCGCTACTGGAATGTGTAACTGCTCAGGCTGTCAGCGGATAGGGCTATGGAATATATGTAAGGCTTGAGGCAGGGTGAGGGGACATCCTTAGAAAATCTGTGGGGCATGAAATTAAAAGATGTTTATTTTGGTGCAAGAAAATTTTAAAATCATTTGTAACTGATTAACACAAATTTTTCACAAATGTTTTGAAGTTCTCCTGGCTGTATGTACAAACATACTGTCTCTTGTACATTTTTTTTTTTTTTTTGACAGGCAGAGTTGGACAGAGAGAGAGAGACAGAGAGAAAGGTCTTCTTTCTGTTGGTTCATCCCCCAAATAGCTGCCACGGCCAGCACGCTGCGCTGATCCGAAGCCAGGAGCCAGGCATTTCCTCCTGGTCTCACATGCAGGTGCAGGGCCCAAGCACTTGGGCCATCCTCCACTGCCCTCCCGGGCCACAGCAGAGAGCTGGACTGGAAGAGGAGCAACCGGGACTACTACCTGGCACCCCAACCGGGACTAGAACCTGGGGTGCTGGTGCTGCAGGCAGAGGATTAGCCTAGTGAGCCGCAGTGCCAGCCTTGTACATTTTTTTTAAAAGATTATTTATTTGAGAGGCAGAGTTACAGTGAGGGGGAAATATCTTCCATCCGCTGGTTCACTCCCCAAATTGCCACAGTAGCTGGAGCTGGACCGATCCGAAGCCAGGAGGGGCTTCTTCCTTTCCACATGGGTGCAGGGGCCGAGTACCTGAGCCATCTTCCACTGTTTTTTCCAGGCCATAGCAGAGAGCTGGATGGGAAGTGGAGCAGCCGAGACTTAAACTGGCACCCATAGGGGATGATGGTGCTGCAGGCTGGGGCTTTAATCTGCTGAGCCACAGTGCTGGCCCCTTTTTTGTGTGTGTTTTTCAAAAAATTATCTATTTGAAAGGCAGAGTTACAGAGAGGGAGAGAGGGAGAGAGAATAGATCTTCCATCCACTGGTTCACTCTGCAGATGGCCACAGTGGCCACAGCTGGGTCAATTTGAAGGCAGGAACCAGGAACCAACAGTGTTGACCCCAACTCAGGCACTCTGGTAAGGGTTTTGGGCAGCCCAAGCTGCATTTATTTTTATTTTTTTTTAAGATTTATTTATTTATTTCAAAGGCAGAGTTACAGAGAGGCAGAAGCAGAGAGAGCGAGGTCTTCCTTCTGTGGTTCATTCCCCAAATGGCTGCAATGGCTGGAACTGAGCCAATCCGGAGCCAGGAGCTTCTTCCAGATCTCCCACGCAGGTGTAGGGGGCTCATGCACTTGGGCCATCTTCTATTTGCTTTCTCAGGCCATAGCAGAGAGCTGGATTGGAAGTGGAGTAGCCGAGACTTGAACTGGCACCAATATGAGATGCCGGCACTGCAAGCGGTGACTACCCGCTATGCCACAGCGCCGGCCCCCCAGGCTCTTGATCTTAACTGCTGCATCAAACACCAACACCCACCTACATCTGTGTGTTACACACAGCGCCTATTCCAGTGCTGTGTCATAGGGTTGATTTTAGTTTTATGCCTTTTCACATAGTTTAAAAATAGCTTTATTAATACAGAATTTACTTACTTGTAGAATTCACCCATTTAAAATGTACAGTTAAAGGGCTTCCAGCTACACAGCATGTGTCACAGTTGGTCTTTATTTATTGTCATTATTCCAAAAAAACACTGTGTTCCCTTAACCATCACTTCCTAGTTCTCCCTGGCAGGCCACCACTATTGTATTTTGTCTAAGGAATTTTCTGTTCTGCACACTTTCTGTAAATTTTTGACTTCTTTTACTTTGCACAATGTCTCCACAATTCATCCAAATTGTGGTGTGGATCAGCACTTCACTCTTTTTATAGCCAAATAATACTGTGTTGTATGGAGATGCACATTATATTTACCCAGTTATCAGTTGATGGGCATTTGGGTGGTTTATACTTTCTGGTCATTGTGACTAATGTGGCCCTCAACATCTTTGTACACGTTTTGTGATGTATGTTTTCCATTTCTTGTGAGTGGCGTTACTTGTTCAGATGGTCCATACTTAACCTTTTGAGGAGCTGTCAAATTGTTCCTGAAATGGACTGTACTATTTTACATTAATGTTAGTAATACATGAGTGCCAGTGTTTCCACTTCCTGGCCACTTCATATTATTTCCATTTTTAAAGAATTTCTTTGAAAGAGTTAGAGAGGAAGAGAGATCATCCATCCACCAGTTCACTCCCCAAATGGCTGCAATGTCAAGGGTTAGGCCAGGTTGAAGCCAGGAGCTTCATCCAGGTTTCCCACTCGGGTGGCTTTCCCAGGCCCATTACCAGGGAACTAGCTCCACAGTGGAACAGCCTGGGTTCAAACTACCACTCATATGGGATGCCAGCATTGCAGGCAGTGGCTTAACCCGCTGCCCTACAACACTGGACCCCCCATTTATATTTTTTTAAGGATATTTATTTGAAAGACCAGAATGAAAGAGAGAGAGAGAGATCATACATCTGCTGGTTCACTCTCCAAATGACTGCAACAGTGAGGTTTTTGGGCCAAGCTTGTTATAAGTTCCTTGTAAAAATATAATTTGCAAATATTTTTCTCAGTTTTGTGGACTTTTTGCTTTTTCATAGTATCATTTGTAGCACAAGAATTTTACATTTTCATAGAAGTCTGGGTTATTTTTTCTTTTATGGCAGTACTTTTCAGTATCATATATAAGAATTTATTGCCCATTCCAAAATTGTGAAGACTTTCCCTTTGTTTTCTTGTAAGTGTTTTACAGATTTTCCTCTTTACATGTAGATGTGTGATCCACTTTGAATTAAAGTCTATGAATGGGGGGGGTGCTAGCCCTGTGGCATAGCAGGTAAAGCCGCCACTTGCAATGCCACATCCCATGTGGGGACTGGTTCGAGTCCTGGCTGCTCCACTTCTGATCCAGCTCCCTGCTAGTGTGCCTGGGAAAGCAGCTGAAGGTTGCACAAGTGCTTTGGCCCCTGCATCCACGTGGGGGACCTGGATGAAGATCTCCGCTCCTGGCTCCTGGCTTCGACCTGGCCTAGTCCTGACCATTGCAACCATTTGGGGTGTGAAACAGCGAATTGAAGATCTCTGTCTATAATTCTGCCTTTATTAAGTACATAAAATTAATCTTAAAAAAGAAGTCTGTGTGTGGTGTAAGGAAGTTCACCCTCATTTGCATGTGGACATCCAGTTGTCCCAGCACCATTTGTTGAAAATTATACTCTATTGCCGGCGCCGTGGCTTGACAGGCTAATCCTCCGCCTTGCGGCGCCGGCACACTGGGTTCTAGTCCTGGTTGGGGCGCCAGATTCTATCCCGGTTGCCCCTCTTCCAGGCCAGCTCTCTGCTATGGCCCGGGAAGGCAGTGGAGGATGGCCCAAGTGCTTGGGCCCTGCACCCGCATGTGAGACCAGGAGGAAATGCCTGGCTCCTGGCTTCGGATCAGTGAGATGCGCCGGCCGCAGTGGCCATTGGAGGGTGAACCAACGGCAAAAAGGAAGACCTTTCTCTCTGTCTCTCTCTCTCTGTCCAACTCTGCCTGTCAAAAAAAAAAAAAAAAAAAAAAAAAAAAAGGTACTCTATTTCCATGGTGTTTTACTAGTTCTGTTAAAAACATATAGTGTGTGTGTACTTACTATGGTATTGTTTTCTTTTTAAGGAAAATTTCAAAAATGTTTCAAATTCCTGTGGAGAATCTTGACAGCATTAGAAAGGTGCGGAAGAAGGTGAAAGGCATTCTTGTGGATATCGGACTGGACAGCTGCCAGGAGCTACTGAAGGTGAGGGTTATAGACAGCAGGTTAGAGAACGCGGTGACGTTGGAGACGTGGTTGGCTTCGTGGAGGCGAGACTTGAGGTTTTTGAAGACTGGGTAAGAGTCCCCAAGATGGAAATTGCTTATGCTTTAAATGGCTGTTTAAATAAATACTTGTTTATGTCTTTCCAGCTTAAAGGGAACTATGTAAGTCATTCAATTTTTTATTTTCATTTTTATTTGAAAGGCAGAGAGACAGGTGGAAAGAGGTCTTCCATTTGCTTGTTCACTCCCCACATTAGAAAGAAGCTGGGTCAGAAATGGAGGAGCTAGGACTCAGCCCCAGGTGACTCCAGCACGGGACGCAGATGTCCAGGTGGCAATTCAATTTCTGTGCCAGATGACCACCGCTGTTTTTGTTTAAAACTATGTTTATGCAGGAATTTTTATAGTCAACAGTTATGAAAAATACTTACTTTGATGTTTGAGGGGAACATGTTGAATTCTTTATTTAAGCAAAAGACTAATACTTTAGTTTCCCAGTATAGTGAGATCAGCAAATGGGCAGAGATATGTAATATGATAAGTTTCTTTTTTTTTTTTTTAAATGTTATTAGGGCCAGCATTGTGGCCCAGTTGATTAAACCACTATCTGTGACACTGGTGCACCAGCTTGAGTCCCAGCTGCTCTACTTCTGACCAGCTCCCTGCAAATGTGCCTGGGAAAGCAGTGGAAGATGACCCAAGTGCTTGGCCCTGACACCCAAGTGGGAAACCCAGATGGATAAAGACTGCTGGCTTTGGACTGCACCAGCCACGTCTAGGCCAGACTGAAACCGGGAGCCAGAAACTCCATTCTTATCTCCCATATAGTTGGGCCATCTGCTACTGCCTTCCCAGGCACATTAGCCGGAAGCTGGATGGGAAGTGGAGCAGCTGGGACTGGCATTCTGATATAGGTTGCCTGTGTCACAGGTGGCAGCTTAGCCTACAATATTAGCCCCAGCTTTGAATTTTCAAAATGTATGAAGGATTTGGTTTAGAGTTTTATGGCCTGGGAAAAGTTCAGTTTTTATTTTTATTTTATTTATTAATTAATTTATTTTTTGACAGGCAGAGTTAGTGAGAGAGACAGAGTGAAAGGTCTTCCTTCCTTTGGTTCACCCTCCCAAATGGCTGCTACGGCCGGTGCGCTGCACCCATCCGAAACCAGGAGCTGGGTGCTTCCCCCTGGTCTCCCATGCAGGTGCAGGGCCCAAGCACTTGGGCCATGCTCCACTGCCTTCCTGGGCCACAGCAGAGAGCTGAACTGGAAGAGGAGCAACTGGGACAGAACCGGCACCCCAACCAGGACTAGAACCCGGGGTGCCGGCACCACAGGCGGAGGATTAGCCTAGTGAGCTGCAGCACCGGCCAAAGTTCAGTTTTTAAATCTTGAGCCTTTTAACAGATTTTTACTTATAAAAAGGCAATCTGATTCTAAAAAACTAATAATTTCCAGAATTTTTCTTTTTTTCTTTTTAAAGATTTATTTATTTATTTGATATAGTTACACAGAGAGAGAAGGAGAGGCAAAGAGAGAGAGAGAGATTGAGAGAGAGAAGTCTTCCATCTGTTGGTTCATTCCCCAGTTGGCCGCAACGGCCGGGGCTGTGCCGATCTGAAGCCAGGAGCCAGGAGCTTCTTCTGGGTCTCCCACACAGGTTCAGGGGCCCAGGTTCTTGCGCCAAATTCTGCTGCTTTCTCAGGCCATAGCAGAGAGCTGGGTCTCGAGCCAGCACCCATGTGGGATGCCGGTGCTCAGGCCAGGGCGTTAACCCGCTGCGCCACAGCGCCAGCCCCAGAATTGTTCTTAAAGGTCAGAATTAATCTTCTCTCTAGTGACATTCATTTCTAGTGGCATTCGTTTCTGAAGGAGCCCAGGCAGCTCACTGCTCAGACACGGCCTTTTGAGAGAGCTTTGCTTTAAAATGCTGCCTCTCCTAGTCGGTGCTCTGTTCTCTCTCCTGCCTGGGTTTCCCTCGAGGACTCACCCTGCCTGATTCCATCTGTTCACTGTCTTTCCCCACTTGAATCTAACAAGGCTAGGACCTCAGTGGCTTGTTATCTACTACTCTGCCTACAATCAGAACAGTGAATGATGCATACTTAGCTAACATTTTTTTGTAAATGAATGAAAGTGCATCCTACATAGACACTTACTTAAAAAAGTAAATGTTCATTTTATTTATTGAAAGGCAGAGTTACAAAGAGGGAGGGATACATCTTCCATCTACTGATTTACTCCTCAAATGGTTGTAACAGCTGGGGCTGGGCCAGGCTGAAGCCAGGAGCCAGGAGCTTCATTTAAGTCTCTCATGTGGGAGCAGGGACCCAAGCACTTGGGCCATCTTCCACTGCTTTCCTAGGTACATTAGCAAGGAGCTGGATTGGAAGTGGCGCAGTGGGATGCTGGCATTGCAGATGGCAGCTTAACCTGCTATGCCACAACTCCAGCTCCAAGAGACACTTGTAATCAACTGTCACCGAGTGCCCATTGGAAGCATAAAGATGGGAGAGATACTGAAAGTGGGAGAAACTTGGGTACACCCTGCTGTTCAGGACTAATCTTAAAATACGCAGACTTCTACATTTCTTTGCATATAAGCCATGTGTTAGCCTGTGGAAGGAAGGCCAGGGCAGTTAGAGAAGAGAAGTTGTGAATGGAGTGTCTGCTAGGTGAGTTAGGGCAGACGCAGTGGACACATGGTGCTTTAGTAGTAGGTGTATATATGAGTTTAATATTTGTAAGGAATGTGACAATGAATACCCAAGAGCCCAGTATGTGTGTAGTCTGAAACAACATAGACCTCTTAGGGTGGTCTTGGGCACATGGTGGATGCTGCAGAGGTGGGCCCTGGGGGTATGAAACAGCTTTCAGTGAACGGATTTGAGTGTAGAATACATTATAGACTGTGGAAAACGGAATTTTGAAATCCATGCATACTTTTTTCATAATACCTATTTTCCAAGAATATGAAGACCCTCATTATATCCTTTTGATAATTAAGGCATTGGAAGCCTTTCATCTTCTTACTGGCTGCTGCTAACTGATGGTGTGACCCTGGGCTGGTCGTACGGCCTGGGCCTCTCTGTCTTCATCATTACCTGGAAGGAACATGGGGTGTTCAGTCAGGACGTTGTCCCATGGTAAGGAGATGACAGTCTACCAGACAAACTTGGAATAATAATAGTGCGGTGGAGATGGTAGTGTAATAGAAATTTAAAGTTTTGGTTTTTTTTTTTTTAAATGCTTGGGCCTGTGTCTTAGTGGGCTAAGCCTCCATCTGCGGTGCTGGCATCCCATATATATGCCAGTTTGTGTCCCAGCTGTTCCTCTTCCGATCCAGCTGTCCACTTATGGCCTGGGAAAGCAGTAAAAGATGGCCCAAGTAATTGGGCCCCAGTAACCTTGTGGGAGGGAGACCTGGAAGAAACTCCTGGCTCCTGACTTCAGGTTGGCCCAGCTTTGGCCATTCTGGCTATTTGGTGGGTGAACCAGCAGATGGAGGACTTTTCTGTCTCTCCCTCTCTGTAACTCTGTCTCAAATAAATGAGTAAAATTTTAAAAAACATTTATTTATTTGAAAGGCAGAAACAGAGATATCCACAGCAGCCAGGGCTGGGCTGAAGCCAGGATCTCAGAACTCAGCCCAGGCCTCCCCTCTGGGGGAAGGGACTGAAGCCAGGATCTCAGAACTCAGTCCAGGCCTCCCCTCTGGGTGAAAGGGACTGAATTTCTTGAGTCATCACTTCTGCCTTCCAAGTCTGCTTTGTCAGGAGCTGGAGCCAGAAGTCAAACTCGCACACTCTTGTTTGTTTAAGATTTATTTGTTTGAAAGATAGAGTTACAGAGAGAGAAGGCAAGACACAGAGATCTTCCGTTCTTCTGGTTCACTCCCTAAATGGCTTTGACGACCTGGTGCCAGAGCCAGGAGCTTCATCCGGGTCTCACACGGGTGCAGGGGCCCAGGCACTTGGGCCATCTTCTGCTTTCTCAGGCACATTAGCAGGGAGCCAGATCGGAAGTGGAGCATCTGGGACTCAAACCGGTGCCCATATGACATGCTGGCACTGCAGATGGTGGCTTTGTCTGTGCCATAGCGCCGGCCCCAACCCTGACATTCTGATACGAGACATGCTCAGCTAAACACCTGCCCTGTTGGAGTGTGTGTGTGTGTGTGCACGTGCACCCGTGTACGTTATGTAATCTGGATATTAATCCTTTATCAGAAGAATAGTTTGTAAACATTTTCTCCTGTTGGTTGTCTTTCACTCTTTATTGTTTCCGTTGCTGTGTAGGGACTTCTTCGGTGGATGTAATCCCATTTGTCTAATTTTGCATTTGTTTCCTGTGCTTCTGCAGTCTCATCCAAAATATCACTGCCTGTATCAGTGTCTTTTTTTTTTTTAAGATTTATTTATGCTGGTGCTGCAGCTCACTAGGCTAATGCTCCGCCTTGCGGCGCCGGCACACCGGGTTCTAGTCCTGGTCGGGGCACCAGATTCTGTCCCGGTTGTCCCTCTTCCGGGCCAGCTCTCTGCTGTGGCCCGGGAGTGCAGTGGAGGATGGCCCATGTGCTTGGGCCCTGCACCCCATGGGAGACCAGGAGAAGCACCTGGCTCCTGCCATCGGATCAGCGCGGTGCGCCGGCCGCAGTGCGCCTACCGCGGCGGCCATTGGAGGGTGAACCAACGGCAAAAGGAAGACCTTTCTCTCTGTCTCTCTCTCACTGTCCACTCGGCCTGTCAAAAATAGAAAAAAAAAAAGATTTATTTATTTATTTGAAAGTCAGAGTTAGAGAGAGAGAGAAAGAAAGAAAGAAAGAAAGGTCTTCCATCTGCTGGTTCACTCCTCAATTGACTGCAACGGCTGGAGCTGCTCCGATCCGAAGCCAGGAGCCAGGAGCTTCTTCCAGGTCTTTCACATGGGTGCAGGGGCCCAAGCACTTGGGCCATCATCTATGCCACCCCAGGCCATAGCGGAGAGCTGGATCAGAAGTGGAGCAGCCGGGACTCGAACCGGTGTCCATAAGGGATGCCGGCACTGCAGGCGGCCACTTTACCTGATATACCACAGCACCGGCCCCTGTATCAATGTCTTGAAATGTTTCCCCTGTATTTTCTTTAGTAGTTTCATAATTTCAGGTCTTATATTTAGGTCTTTGATCTAATTTTTGTATGGAATGAGAAGTTGGAGAAGAATTTTTTTTTTTTTTTTCATTTGAAAGGCAGAGTTACAGGAAGAGACACAGAGAGAGAAATCTTCCATCACTGATTCATTCCCCAAATGGCCACAATGGCCAGAGCTGGACCAGACTGAAGCCAGGAACTTCTGGGTTTCCCACATGGATGACAGAGGCCTAAGGATTTGGGCCATCTTCCTTACTTTTTCAGGTCCATTAGCAGGGAGCTGGATCGGAAGGGGAGTAGCTAGGACTTGAACCAGCACCCATATGGGGTGGCGGCCTTACCTGCTACGCCACGGCACCAGCCCCCTGTAGGTTACAATTTTAAGTACCTCATGTTTATTTATTGTAGGAAGATGAGATAGAACAGAGTTAATGTTGGAAACATGGATCCTTGATCCCTTTTAGCTTTTTAAAAAAATCATCTTGAGGGTAACTTTTTAATTAAAATTGTTTTTAAAAATTTAAACTTATTTTGAAGGCAGAGAGAGACAGATCTTCCATCTGCTGGTTCACTTCCCAAATGACTGCAACAGCTGGGCAGAGGTGGGCCAGGCTGGGCAGGGAGCAAAGAACGCAATCCTGGTTTCCCTCGTGGGTTTAGGATCCCAGCTGAGACACTACCTGCTGCTTCCCAGGGTGTACATTAGCAGAGTAGAAGAAGGTGGGATGTAAACCCAGGCGTGGGTGCAGGTGTCCCAAACAGCGTCTGCCCATGCGCTGTTTTCCTGTATTAGCTGCTGTTGAATGGAGTCACTCTGTGGCTGTTTTAGGGGTTGGAAGTGTTCTCTTTTCTTAAGATAAATTCCCAAGAAGGTCTGCTTTTGATGTAGAAGTTTGTTTTGAACACTGTTACTCCTCGTTCTTTTTTTTTTCCACTGAATTCAGTTCTTTTGTATGTATTCCTATTTATAGTTGCTATTTCAGTGTGCCCTGTCTCTTGACTTGTATGCATAAAGCCAGAGTCTAGACAGACACAGTGCTCAAGTGGTATTCATACTTTCCACTTGTTTTTTAATAATGACTTTTAGTTTTTCTCTACTAGCTGCTTTCGTTGCATCTGACCAGGGAAGCATTCCTTAACTTTAAACTCTGCTCTTACCTCTTGCAATACACTATTATTTCCCTCTTTCAAACATGCAGAAATTTGAAAGGATTACATAATGAAAACCCACATTCTGTGACACCTACGTTCTACAAAATTGTTAATGTTTTATTGTAGTTGCTTTATTATAAGTCTGTACATCTCCACTGATTATTCCATCTTTTTTTGATGCATTTCAGATAAAATTAGAAATGTCAGTATTTTTCACTCCCAATCTAAGGAGCGTTTAGTATGGGCTTACAGTTTGGGGGGTAAAATTTACATGTCATGAAATGTACCTTAACCCAAACCCATTCAGTTCCATGTTTTAAATTCTGAGTATTTCAGTGATATAATATTTATTTCAAAGTTCCATAAGTGGCATATTTATTTCTCTGTTGAAGTTGTTATAGTTGTCTTATATTTGGACACTGGAACGTAATGGGTTTAGTGTCTCAGTGGTGATTCTGCTGCGTGACACAAATCTCTGTGAAGATGCACAACAGTTTTATGCTCCAGGAAGTCCCTCTGCGCCTCTCCCAGTCAATCCCTGCTCTCCCCCCACTTTTTGAGAATTTTAACCATAAATCAGGCTTATATAAATAAAATATGTTACATGCTCCTGGTGGAAGAGTCCTGTGGGTGGTTGAATGTAGGTCTGCCCCCATTTGTTGCTCAGTAATATTCTGTGATGTGAATAGGTTGTTCATTAGAGTCTTTTTTAAATGTTTATTCATTTTTATATATGTGAGAAGCAGAGAGAGAGATCTTCCATCTATAGTTTCACTCCCCAGTTACCTTCAACAGCTGGGGCCCAGGTTGAAGCCAGGAGCCTGGAACTCCCATCTGGGTCTCCTATGTGGGTGGCAGGTACTCAAGTACTTGCACATTAGTAGGAAGCAGGAATGGAAAAAGAGTAGCCAGGACTCAAACCAAAATCAGGCACTCCAATATGGGATGTGGCGTCCTAAGAGGTAGCTTCATCCTTACCAAAATGCCTAACCCTAGAGGGAGTTTTTGCGTTGTTTATGGAAAGATTTTTTTTTTTAAATTAATTTATTTATTTGAAAGTCAGAGTTACACACAGAGAGAAGGAGAGGCAGGCAGAGATAGATAGGTCTTCCATCCGCTGGTTCATTCCCCAGTTGGCTGCAACGGCTGGAGCTGAGCCGATCCGAAGCCAAGAGCCAGGAGCTTCCTCTGGATCTCTCACACAGGTGCGGGGGCCCAAGCACTTGGGCCATCTTCTACTGTTTTCCCAGGTCATAGCAGAGAGCTGGATTGGAAGTGGAGCAGCTGGGTCTTGAACCGGCACCCACATGGGATGCTGGCGCTTCAGGCCAGGGCATTAATCCATTGTGCCACAGCGCCAGCCCCAAAAGATTTTTTTTTTTTTTTTTTTTTTTTTGACAGGCAGAGTGGATAGTGAGAGAGAGAGACAGAGAGAAAGGTCTTCCTTTTGCCGTTGGTTCACCCTCCAATGGCCGCCACGGCTGGCGCTGCGACCTGCGCATCGCGCTGCTCCGATGGCAGGAGCCAGGTGCTTATCCTGGTCTCCCATGGGGTGCAGGGCCCAAGCACTTGGGCCATCCTCCACTGCACTCCCTGGCCATGCAGAGAGCTGGCCTGGAAGAGGGGCAACCGGGACAGGATCGGTGCCCCAACCGGGACTAGAACCCGGTGTGCTGGCGCCGCAAGGCGGAGGATTAGCCTAGTGAGCCGCGGCGCCGGCCAAAAAGATTTTTTTTTTTAATTAATTTATTTGAAAGGCAAGGGTACAGAGAGAAGGAGAGATAGAACTTTCATCTGCTGGTTCACTCCTCAAATGAATGCAATGGCTGGGGCTGAGCCAGGAGCCAGGAGCTTCATCTGGGTCTGCCACGTGGGTACAGAGGCCCAAGCACTTGAGCCACCTTCCACTGCTTTCCCAGTTACATTAGCAGGGAGCTAGATTGGAAGTAGAGCAGCCAGGACTTGAACTGGTGCCCATATGTGATGCCTTAACCCATTATGCCACAATGCTGGCCTCTGTGGGAAGGTTTTAAAATATAAATTCCATTTCTTTACTACAATTAGGCTATTCAATTCCCTTAATTTTTCTTGAGTGAACTTTGACTATTTTTGTCTTCCTTTAAGGAATTTTTCCATTTCCATTTAAGTTTAAAGTATCCATGTCATCTTTTTGTCTGTAGGTACTGTAGTGATGTGCCCTTTTTCTTTAGTGATAATGGTAATTTGTGTCGTTTTCTCCCTGAACATTCTTAGAAAAGATTTGAGAATATTAGTGATCTTTTCAACTAAACTGCAGTTGTTTTGGTTCTTTTTCTCTATGGTTTGTTTTCTGTTACATTTCTTTTTTTAAAAAAATATTTATTTATTTGAAAGAGTTACAGAGAAAGAGAGAGTGAGATCTTCCATCCACTAGTTTATTCCCCAAATGGCTGCAACAGCCAGGACTAGACCAGGCCAAAGACAGGAGCCAGGAGCTTCTTCGGGTCTCCTGCATAGTTCAGGGACCCAAGTACTTGGGCTCTATTCGGCTGACTTCCCAGGTGCATTAACAGGGAGCTGGGTCAGAAGTTGAGCATCCAGGATTCAAACCAGCACCCATGTGGGATGCCAGTGCATCAAGCCCCAGCTTTAACCCGCCACGCTACAGCATCAGCCCCTATTTCTGTTCTTAATGATTTCCTTATTTTTGTTAAGGATTCAATATTTATTTTTTTTAAATTCGGGTTCCTAAGTGGTATTTTGGAATTCTTCCCTTTTTCCCTCTCTAAGGTATCTAATGCCTCAAATTTCCTTTTAAATCGTTTTTTAAGTATTCATTTATTTATTTGAAAGAGTTACACAGAGAGAGAGAGAGAGAGAGAGAGGGGTCTTTCATCTGCGGGTTCACCCCTCAGTCAGCTGGCAATGGTCGGAGTTGCACTGAGCCGAGGCCAGCAGCCAGGAGCTTCCTCCGGGTCTCCCACGTGGGTGGAGGGGCCCAAGGACTTGGGCCACCTGCCTCTTTCCCAGGCCAGAGCAGAGAGCTGGATTAGAAGTGGAGCAGGCAGCGGCTTTACCTGCTACACCACAGCTCTAGCCCCTCCCTTTAAATTTTTAAAAATTTTTATTAATACAAAGAGAATAGGCTTCATGTATTTCATAGATAAAATTCTAAGAAGAAAACCATGCTTCCTTCCATCTCTCCCTCAATCCTCCATCCTTCCTTCCTTTTTTCCCTTTAAGTTTTTTTTTTTTTTTTAATTTTTTTATTTTTGACAGAGTGGATAGTGAGAGAGAGATAGAGAGAAAGGTCTTCCTTTTGCCGTTGGTTCACCCTCCAATGGCCGCCGCGGTAGCGCGCTGCGGCCGGCGCACCGTGCTGATCCGATGGCAGGAGCCAGGTGCTTATCCTGGTCTCCCGTGGGGTGCAGGGCCCAAGCACCTGGGCCATCCTCCACTGCACTCCCTGGCCACAGCAGAGAGCTGGCCTGGAAGAGGGGCAACCGGGACAGGATCGGTGCCCCAACCGGGACTAGAACCCGGTGTGCCAGCGCCGCAAGGCGGAGGATTAGCCTAGTGAGCCGCGGCGCCGGCCGTAAGTTTTGCATTAACATAATATTCAATTTACTTAATAATCACAGGCTTAATACACCACTAACCATAATGTTCAACAAGTAAAAAGTAGCAAGTACTGTAAATGGAGACAAGAACTGTAAACAAGAATCAGATCATAAGACGTCAGTTTCATTGTTAGACTTCTGTGTATATGAAGTCCACATATCAGAGAAAATATATAATTGTCTTTTGGGACTGGCTTATTTTAAATAACCCTTTAAATTTTTATTTATTTTCACTTTATTTCTTCTTAAAAGGTTTATTTATTTGAAAGGCAGAGCAACAGAGAGTGAGAAAGAGATCTTCCATCTGCTGGTTCACTCCCAGGTGCATCCTGCTACAGCTGTGTCTGGATCAGGGCCAAGCCAGGGTCCAGGAACTCAGCTGTGGTCCCCAGGCGGTGGCGCGGCCTCAGCCATCGCTGCTGCCCCCCTGGCTGTGAGGTCGCGGGAAGCAGATGCCTCTTAGTCTCCCCAGAATCTCTGGGCACAGCTTTAGTTGCCCTTTGCAAATTTTATTTATTGTGTTTTTACATTTGCTAATTTCCTTTGTGATTTCTTCTTTGCTCTTAAACTTGTAGGTGTGTAGTTTTCCTCAGATTTGGAAAGCTTTGTGGCATCATTTCTTCTAGTTTCTGCTCATTTTCTGTTCCTGCTCATTTTTAACCTTGAGCTCCATTGTACAAGCATTGAGCTGCTTGATGCTGTGCGCCTGTCAGTGCTCTGCTGGGATTTCTTGATCCTGCTTTGCTTTGGTTTGGAACCTGCTCTGTCTTCCAAGTTCATGGCTGCTCCAGCTACCTACAAGTTCGTATTTTCTTGGGCAGCATTTCCTCTGTTCCTGACACCATGCAGTATGGTTTTAATGACACACAATTGCATTTTTCATTCAGAGGAGTATAGTTTGGGCCACTTTTGATTTCTTTCATGTTTTCTGTGATCTCTTGTTTTCCTCGTTTTGGTCTAGTTCTTGTGTTACTGGCAAGTTTTAAATGGATGCTGGATATAAGATAGGTTTCATGCTCCTGGTGGTTTTATGGGTGCTAGGTTTTGTTTCCTTTAACTGTTTTTGGGTTTTGTTGTAGGACATGCATTCTGTTCCTTCTGAGGCTTGCTTTTATGGGTTGTGGTCTAGGTCTGGATGGACTGGGGACCCCTGGGAGGCTGGAGGCAGCATCTTTCCGAGGGCTGTGCTGTGCCTGGTGGCTTCTTGGCAGTTCTGCCTTCTCCTTTCCTCGTCCTTCCCTGCTGGTTTCACATGGACCGGAACGTGCGTGCTCAGAGGAAGGGGAGTCTCCAGGACACCCTGTCCAGCTTATCACTTAGTCCGTATTGCAGGATGTCCTTGTTTTGTAGGAGTTCTTCCTTTTGTCTTTTCAGATGGTGAGGTAACACTGGTTACAGAGCAGTTGTAGGGCTTGCCTTTCTGCGGGCTTTTGCTACTGTAGCTAGGGCAACAACTTTTGGTTGGGCTTAGGTTCACCTGTGCATTGCTTTTTAGATATACCCAGTGTTCCTAGTGTTTCTGGCTGTTTCTTTGTCTCAGGTCTTTTTGATCTTTGTTGGAAACAGAATGCAAGATATGTGTGCTGTACACTCCAAACGTGTCTTTTTTCTGGTTAGTTCTGAGTTGGCTGGGTAAACAGTGTACTAGCTTTGATATAGTTGAAGGGAGTTGTATTAGCTATCAGTTTCTGGCTTAACTAGTAACCTTTAATTATAAAAATGGAGGTGGGCGTTGTGGAATAGTGGGTCCTGCTGCTGTGCAGGAGACCTGTGTTCCCCTTCAGGTTGCTCATTCGTGTCCTGGCTGCTCTGCTTCTGATGGAGCTTCCTGCTGTTGTGCCTGGGAAAGCAGCAGATGAAAGCCAGTGTACTTGGCTCCCTGCCCCGCACAGGGGAGACCTGGGTGGACTTCCTTTGTTCTCTTGGCTTCAGCCGGGCCTGGGCATTTGGGGAGTGAACCCCTTGGTGGAGGATCTCTGTCTCTCCTCTCTGTCACTCTGCCTTTCAAATAAAATCTTTTAAGAAATTAAAAACAATAATGTAGATTATAATAGTTTTAATTTTTTATTTGATTTATTTAAATTGTCAAAGGAGGATATAATAGCTGCTTACACTGTTAGTTATTTATCTATTTATTAGAGAGAAAAATGTTCATAGAAAGAGTTCCCAGCCACTGGTTCACTCCTCAGATACCCACAAAAGACCCAGCCCAAGCCTTCCGTGTTCGTGACAGGAACCCAGTCACTTAACCATCCCTGCCTACCACCCTCCATGGTCTGCGTTATCAGAGAACTGGAGTCAGTAGCCTGAGCCAGGAGTTGGGCACAGGCACCACTGTGTGGGATGTGAGTTCAGTTCCTGACATCTTAACTGCTCCTGTAATTGTTTTTAGAAAGCGGAGTTTTGAATGCCGCGTCTCTACAGTTTAGACCTTCACTGTTAACATGCTAACCCTTCTGTTCCTGTGGTGTGGTTTTTACTATGAGCTTGTGTTGATTGTTGATTGTGGTTTTTTATTACTTGCTTTCTAAGTTACCTATGTTTTGTTATTAAGAGTTCATGTGATCTATCATCCAGTCTGTTCATATTCTTCAGTTTTTTTCCCTACATGCTTTTTTTTTTTAAGATTTATTTATTTATTTGAAATGCAGAGTTACAGAGAGGCAGAGGCAGAGACAGAGAGAGGTCTTCCATTTGCTGGTCACTCCCCAAATTGCTGCAATGGCCGGAGCTGAGCTGACCTGAAGCCAGGAGCCAGGAGCTTCCTTCAGGTCTCCCATGTGGGTACAGGGGCCCAAGGACTTGGGCCATCTTCTACTGCTTTCCCAGGCCATAGCAGAGAGCTGGGTTGGCAATGGAGCAGCCGGGACTAGAACCAGCGCCCATATGGGATGCCGGCACTGCAGGCGGTGGCCTTACCCCCTATGCCTCAGCGCCGGCCCCTCCCCACATACCTTTTACATGTGGTGTGTGTTGGTTCATGATGTTTTTTCTGGAGACTCCTAGTCCCCATCAGGGCATGTGGCCCACACTGGCCTCGCATCTTGCAGAGGTGCCCGTCCAGGTGTGTAGAGGTCTTTACAGTTGTGGGCTTTGTTCCCCTGTTCCCTGAGCTCCTTGATGGTAGTCTGTTTGTGATGGAACCTCTCACAGACTCAGCTGAAGCGTGTGGAGTGGAGAGCAGTGTGTGACCGCCGTGCGTTAGCCCTCAGCACCTGGAGTGTGGCCCACTGTGTGTGGTCACTGGGTCTCCACATGCAGTCAGCTTCTTCCTCTTGACTGGGAGGTTGTGCTTGTAACACCAGTTGGGAAGTCGGTCGCTTTGTAGGGGATTGCTGATAAATGAGGTTTTTTTGATTTTGTCACTTATATGTAAGGTCCTCAGAAAGTTCATGGAAAATTCTTTTGAAAAAAACTGTTCATGAATTTAAAAAAAAAAGTTTGCACCATAATATATATTTTACTTCCATTTGTCCACAGACTTCTGTGAAGTTCCTGTATATGTTATTAGCGGACATTCTTGAGTAAACTACTTCACTCATCACTTGGGGGCTGTTTGGTTTCTCTGGAATATATCACTTCCTCGAAAGGCGGAGTAAGACTTTATTCTGTCTTTGGAGGCTTCATTTTTCTAAGAGTTGGTTATTAACTCTGCCTAGGATGTAGCGAGTTTCAGTTCTCTAAAACCCTTGGTCTTATAGGTGCTTAAAGGTTACAACATCCAAGTGACTCCTGGTGCTTTTGTTATATCCTTGGCCTGAAGTTTCCTTGATGATGTGCCCATTCTCTCTCTCTCTCTCTACCTCCCTCTCTCCCTCTCTCTCTTTTCCTTTCTCTCTCTCTCCCTCTCTCCCTCTCTCCCCCCTCCTCCCCGCCCACCCCTTGGAGTTGTCTGTTTAGTTATTTGACAGGCAGATTAACAGAGAGAGAGCTACTCCATGTGCTGGTTCATTCTCCAAAAGGCACTACAGCCAGCGCTGGGCCAGGGCAAATTTAGGAGCTAGGAACTTCGTCCTTGTCTCCCATCTGAGTGGCAGGGGCCCAAGTATTTGAGTGACTTTTCCACCGCTTCCCCAGGCACATTAGCAGGGAACTGTGTCGGAAGTGGAGCAGCTGGAACTTGAACTGGCTGTCTGATGTGGGATGCAGGCATCACAAGTGGTGGCTTAGCTGCTGTGCCACAGCCCAGCCCCAGCTTCTGTGTTTTAAATAAAAGTGAAAGCAGAGGGGAAGTGTTTTGTACGTACACTGTGTGGAGTGGCTGAGAACAAATAGGAGTAGATTTTTTTTTCTTTGATCTCGAAGGGAAAAAAGTAACTATGGGCCACGTGTACTTTAAAATTTTCCTTTAATATATGAGATGGTTTTCTTCATACTATAAAACAGTTTCATTGAGTATCTTCTGCCATGGGTGGTGCCGTACTGCAGCAGGCTGAGCTGCTGCTGGAAACACCAGCATCACCTACTGGAGCGGTGGTTTGAGTCCAGGCCGCTTTCCTGCTGAGCCAGTCCCTGGTGCTGCACCAGCGAAGGCAGCAGAGCGCAGGCCAAGGGCGTAAGATGCAGTCCCTGGCTTCTGCCTGGCGCAGCCCTGGCTGTTGTAGACATGTCGGGGGCAAACCAGCAGGTGGTAGAGACCTCCCTCCCTGCCTCTTTCTCTACTGGTGTTTCAGGTAAACAAACAAACAAAAAAAACCCTTTGCCACTTGATAGCCTCTCTCTACTCATTGGGATCCTGCTCCTAGACCTTGTTTTTTCTGTTTATTTTCATTTTCTTTGAAAATCAGAGAGAGAGATTTTTTCCATCCTCTGATCGACTTCCTAACAGCCAGGGCTGGGCCAAGCTGACCTGGGAGACAGGAACTCCATCCAAGCACTTGAGCCATCATTTGCTGCCTCCTGGGATATACGTTAGCAGGAAGCTGACTGGGGATTGCAGGAGCAATCCAGGCCCCCAGATAGGATGCAGGTGTACCAGGTGGCTGCTTAGCCCACACCCAGACTTAGTTTTTCCTGTCTCTTTCTCATCACATTAGCCACTCCCCCCATCTAAACTTCTTTCCCCACTGAGTGTAGCTGGAGTCAGGCACACAGAGTTAGCACTCCCTGCTAGCACACCTCTGCTCTCCCTAAATCATTCTCATAGCTGGTCTCCAGTGGGAGACAGAGTCACCTGTGGAAGCCTAAGGCTGGAGCTGCACCTCTGGGATTCCAGTGCCAGCAGTAAATACTTGAGGGCTGAGTTAGGGTGGATTGCCAGAGGTGAGGTGGATGACTGTGTGCTGGGGTATCTCCCTCTCCCGTCTCGTAACCGTGTTGTCTTAGATGCTTCTCACTGGCTCCTTCCTTCCCTGCTACTGTCTGGAAGTTGGCTGTCTCTGCTCCCAGGGGGAAGTTCTGGCCCCGGTGCTGGCCTTGCCTCTTGGCCACTTTCCAGACCTGGCCCTCTCTGCTCTCACCGAGGCCTGCCTGCTCCTGAGAGTCTGGGACTGCTGCTGCCGTGTCCGTAGCTTATCTCCCAAGCCAGTGAGAGGCTCTCTTCACCTTTTCCTACATTTTGGTCTCTGACAGGACTTCTTATTGTGGCAGGTGCAACCCTTAGAGTGGAAAATGCCTGTTCCCACTGAGAAAAAAATCCTCTGCATATTTTTACTTCTGTTTACATGTCTGTCGTGAGAGAGGTTTAAATAGAAGGACACTTTCCTTTGATTCCCCACGAGAAAATGAATGAATGATAGTGGCAAAATGTAGTGTAAAATAATATGTTCAGGGGCTGATGCTGTGGCCGCCTGCCATGCCAGCATCTCGTATGGGCGCTGGTTCAAGTCATGGCTGCTCCACTTCTGATCCAGCTCCCTACTGAGGCACCTGGGAAAGCAGCGGAACATGGTCCAAGTCCTTGGGCCCTGCACCCATGGGGGAGACCCAGATGGAGTTCCTGGCTCCTGGCTACAGTCTGGACTAGCCCCAGCCGTTGGGGGCCATTTGGGAGTGAATCCATGGATTTAAGATACCTCTCTCTCCCTGTCTGCTTGTCTCTCTCTCTCTCTGCCTTTCCTTTTCTCTGTAACTCTGCCTTTCAAATAAACACATAAATCTTTTTCTAAAAACTATAATATAAAAGTACTGTAGAGGGGAACAAGGTCACGAAGGAGCGAGGCTTGGTGTGGTGCCGCTGTTCTCTCTCAGTCTCAGAGTTCTAGCAGTGCCACGTTGGGGCAGAGCATCCGGAGGGTCACAGCCTCCATGGTCCATAGGAGCCACTGTGAGGAGGGCGCAGGGAAGAATTTGCCATTTCAGTGGAGACAAGTGGAGGTTGCTAGCTGTAATGACTCTCTGTCTTGGTGGATTCATGCACCTTTCTTCATAGTACAACACCAGCTGCTTAAGAAATAAGGATGTTTTGGCTGGCACCGTGGCTCACTTGGCTAATCCTCTGCCTGCGGTGCTGGCACCCTGGGTTCTAGTCCCAGCTGGGGCGCCAGGTACTAGTCCCGGTTGCTCCTCTTCCGGTCCAGCTCTCTGCTTTGGCCTGGGAGTGCAGTGGAGGATGGCCCAGGTGCTTGGGTCCCTGCACCGGCATGGGAGACCGGGAGGAAGCACCTGGCTCCTGGCTTCGGATCAGTGCAGCACTGGCCATAGCGGCCATTAGGGGAGTGAACCAACGGAAGGAAGACCTTTCTCTCTGTCTCTCTCTCACTGTCTATAACTCTACCTGTTAAATTTAAAAAAAAAAAAAGGATGTTTTAGGTCATGCATTTAACAAATAACAGCTTTCAGAGGTGCGGTCTCTGAAACATGGATCAAACTTTTTTTTTTTAATTTAATTTTTTTTATTTTTAATTTTTTTTTGACAGGCAGAGTTAGTGAGAGAGACAGAGAGAAAGGTCTTCCTTTTTTCGTTGGTTCACCCCCCAAGTGGCCACTACGGCTGGTGCGTTACGGCCGGCGCACTGCGCCGTTCCGAAGCCAGGAGCCAGGTGCTTCCTCCTGGTCTCCTATGAGGGTGCAGTGGGCCATCCTCCACTGCCTTCCCAGGCCACAGCAGAGAGCTGGCCTGGAAGAGGGGCAACCGGGACAGAATCCTGCGCCCCAACCGGGACTAGAACCCAGTGTGCCAGCGCCACAGGCGGAGGATTAGCCTAGTGAGCCGTGGCGCCGGCCCTATGGATCAAACTCTTGAACTCAGAGAATACTAGATATGTTTGTAAATAAACTTACAACTTGAATGCTTAAAAAATTATGGTGTTTAGGGTAAAAATTTACTTTGAAGTGCTTTTCACTTTTTTGTGTACTCATGAAGCTGGTGGACATTTTAGAATCATGACTGCATTTGAACTTTGCTTACAGAAACAAATGTAGAAAATGGTTTGTTGGAGAGTCTCCTCTGCCTCTTATAAAACTATGATTGATTTTAAGGTGAATCATTTTCAGTCTTTTCCTCGAGTTTCATACTTAGGGAGTACTCTGTCAAAGTGTGCTGATGGCTTTGCTTTCATTTCTCTTTTAGCATGTAGATTTCTTAGGCACCAGTAATCTCATCAGGTTCTAATGACATATTTACCTTCTGATTTTTGCATAACGCTCTCTCCCCTTTTTCTCTCCCTTTTTAAAGGACCTTAAAGGCTTTGATCCAGGAGAGAAGTACTTTTATAACACATCATGGGGTGATGTTTCTCTCTGGGAACCTTCTGGAAAGAAAGCGGTATGTATTTTTTGTACTTTTTGTGTTTCCTCAAGATAAGAATAAGTGTAACCCTCATCTAACATCATATAGTTGGATGTTGCTGGTGAGTGAGTGGAGAGGAGGTATAATGAAACTATTCAGGGAGGGACAAAGGAAATGAAGTTTAGTGTTTGGTCATGTAGGGTTGTTGATGCTGTGAGAGTTTGCTGTATGTAGAGCTGATGCAGTGATGTTACTTGTCTTTATAAGATGTCACTGGTATGTGACAGACCTTTGATTTAATAATTGTCTTGAATAAAACAGTGCCGTAGTACTGAGTGCATAGTAGTCATGAGCTATGACAGCTTTCAGTCAGTGGATGGCTGTGCGTGTGACAGTGGTCCTGAAAAAACCCTGTGAGCTAGCAGTGTGTGGCCACTGTGATATCGTCGTAGGACAGCGCGTTACTCCTGTGTTTGTGGTGGTGTTGGCCTACAATGTGTGTGAAAGTGTAGCACATACAGTCAGGTACAGTACCACCTGCTAATGGTGATAAACAGCTGTGTTGCTGGTTGAGCTACAGTCACGTGTCACCGAACAGGGACATGTCTGAGAACTGTGTCCCCTGGTGTTTTCGTAGGGATCGCACAGAGTGGCTCAGCCTGCTGCCCAGCTAGATTGAGGTGTCGCCCACTGCTTAGACTAAAGGCTGGACCCTGTGGTCCTAGTGCTGAGTAGTGAAGGCAGTTGTAGCCCAGGTGTGTATCCAGACACAGGAAAAGGCACAGTAGGGCCTGGTAGAGAAGGTCAGAGTGGCGTAGCTGGTGGGGCGTGTGCCGTGAAAGGAGGTTGCAGGACCAGAAGCTGCCGTGGTGAGCGTGCGGGTGAGGCTGGGGCTGCTCAGGAGGCCTGGGAGGTGGGCCTCAGAACACTGTGGACTTGGTTGCACTTGATATATAACAATATTTTTCTTCAGTAATGAAATAGCCTTAGCTTGCTGTATACATCATTTCTATTTCCTTATCCTAAAAGCATTTTCTTCTTCTTCTTCTTTTTTTTTTTTAAAGATTTATTCATTTGCTTGAAAGGCAGAGCATCAGAGAGGGGGAGAGAGTGATCCTGTGTCCTCTGGTTCACTCCCCAAATGGCTGGGGCTGGGCTACTTCCTGGGACACCAGAGCACGAATTTGAGTCCCGGCTGCTCCACTTCTGATGCAGCTCCCTGCTAATGGCCTGGGAAAGCAGTGGAGGGCCTCTGCCACCCATGTGGGAGAACTGGATAGAGTTCTGGGTTCCTGGCTTTCATTGTAGCCATTTCGGGAGTGAACCAGCAGATGGAAGATATTCTTTCTAATCTCTCTCTCTCTTTCTATCGCTCTGCCTTTCAAATAAGTAAATAAATCTTTTTTTGTTTTTCTTTTTAAAAGATTTATTTATTTATTTCAGAGGCAGAGAGAGAAGTCTTCCATCCACTGGTTCAGTCCCCAAATGGCTGCAAAGGCTAGAGCCGGGCTGTTCTGAAGTCAGGAGCTTCTTCTGGGTCTCCCCACATGGGTGCAGATGCCCAAGCACTTGGGTCATCATCTACTGGATTGGAAGTGGAGCAGCCAGGTCTCAAACTGGCACCTATATGGGATGCCGGCACTGCAGGTGGCAGCTTTACCTGCTGTACCACAGCTTCAGTCCCAGTAAATAAATCTTAAAAGAAAAAATCTTGACTTATGAATCTTAGGCCTTATTGATTTTTCTCAACCAATTTCTTTATCCTATAATGTAATATACAGTATGTATAGTGACACACTTTTCATCAATAAATTTTTAAATATATTTTCATTTTATTTGAAGGACCTAGGGAGGGAGACCTTCCATGTGCTGGTTCACTCCCCAGATGCCCACAACAGTGAGGTGCCTGGAACTCAACCCAGGCTTCCCATGTAGGTGGCAGGGGCCCAAGTACTGAAGCCGTCGCCTGCTTCCTCCAGGGGTACCCATCAGCAAAAAGCTGGATGGAGGTAGAGTAAGAACCAGGCACCGTGGAATGAAATCTGGGCCTCCCAGCACTGCTCCAGCATTGTGAATTGGTGCTGTAGAGCAGGCTTAGGTTAAGGGAGGGGTGAAGTTTATGTTCTTGTTGGGTAATAAAATGTTCAATACCAACTTGAAATAAGAGAGATGACTTGTGAGACAGGTGCTCATTCCGAAGAAGGAGCAAGAGTGGCTGCCTGCGCGCTCGAGCCCGGGACCTGCCAGTTTGGGTGTCTCTGTCCCCTGGTGGTCTTCCTGCTGTCAGCCGTCTCTGGGGAAACAGGAACAGGAGCAGTTTCCAGAGACTTGGCAGGAAAGCTGTGTGACCACGCTGAGTTGTGCTCACACCGCTGTGGGGACCTCAGGTGAGGAAGCTTTCTGTGGGGCCTTGGGGATGCAGCGTCCAGGGTTGACACAGAGACAGCACAGGTCCTACAACGACTCCTCTTCTCTGGCTGTTTTTCTTTCCCAATTGCTGGTGAGCTGATGGTCATGCTCACGTTCTTTCTGGTTGATCATTGTCCTAGAACCTGTGAGCTTCTGCCTCATTCTCTGGTGAATGCTAGGAGTGGGATTGCTGGGTTGCACGGTGAACTAAGTGTCTGCTTATCTTGATAAGCAAGTGGCCATACCCTTTCTCTTTCCCACTAGCAGTGTGAGAGTTCCCTTGCTCTGCATCTGCAATAGATTTGATAATGTCAAGTTTATCTATCTGTTGACTTAGCTATTTTCTTGTTTTTAAATAATTTACAGAGAGAGAGGGAGAGACAATGAGATCTTTCATCTGTTGGCTCACTCCTCAAATGGCCACAACAGCCAGGGCTGGGCCAGGTGGAAGCCAGAAGCCTCTCCTGGGTCTCCCACATGAGTGCAGGGGCCCACGCACGTGGGCCATCCTCTGCAACTTTCCCAAGCGCGTTAGTGGGGAGCTGCATTGGAAATGAAGCAGCCAAGACTGGAACCAGCACCACTGTGGGATGCCAGTGCTGCAGGTGGCCACCCAACCCACGGGGTCACAGTGCCAGCCCCTGACTTGGCTATAGAGTTCCCCGGTTAACCCAGGTTTAACCATATCTACCTTGGCTTTTAATTGGCACTTCATTAGTGACTGGTAATGGTGAGCATATTTTCATCTGGTTATTTCAATTACAGTTAAGAAATCTTTGCTTAAGGGCCAGCTAGTTCACTCCCCAAATGGCTGTTACAGCTGGGACTGGGCCAAAGCTAGGAGCCAGGAGCTTCTTCTGGGTCTCCCACATGGGTGCAGGGGCCCAAGCATTTGGGCCATCTTCCACTGCTTGCCTAGGAGCATTAGCAGGGAACTGGATTGGAAGTGGAGCAGCTGAGAGTTGACCTGGTGCCCATATGGGATGCTGGCACTGCAGGCAGTGGTTTAACCCGCTGTGCTATAATGTTGGCTCCCAGATATTAAACTATTTAAAAATGTGTTCTCAGAACCAGTGAAAGAAGGTTTTTTTTTGAATTGTATAGTCTGGGTTGAGGCTCTTGCTTGAAGTTTATTCTAGATCCTCCCACAAGTAATAGAGTGTGGGCTTTTCTGACGGAGAAGATGGCAACGTGATGTTGAACATATGGGATAAGTTTTCTAACCTGTAAACCAAGACGAAAACCTGCCTGAGGTAGGAGATACGACGGCAGAACCTTAAGGGACAGGAATCTATGTGTGTGTGTGTTGGAGGGAGATCATGAGAACAGATGTGTGGGAAGGGTCCCAGCTACCCCGTGGTCACTGTGATTGTGCCACAGCTGGCTGGGGTGCTCAGAAACATGTTTCCTCCTGAGCCTGGGATGGGGGCGCTAAGATCTCCAGACGGCGGTGAGGCCAGCGGTCAGTGTCCATGTGTTCTCAGGTCAGCAGCAGCAGGGTGGTGGCGCGGCAGCAGACTGCACGCCTCAGTTGGCTGGCCCAGGCTGCGTGTCTGTCTGTCTTGGGCCCTCGTGAGATTCCATATGGTCAGCACTGTGTTCTGTGGCTGGACACTTGCTTCACGGTACTCCTAGATCCTGAATCCGGGTGCTCCCCTTTTCTGTCCTCCCGATGGCATGCTGGGTACTTTCACAGCTGAGCACTGTCACTTGGTTCCTGCCAGCTCTAGTCTAACACCCTGAAAGCCACATTAGTTGTCAGTAAATTCCAGAGATTTCAGAATTTGGAGTAAAAACAAAATTGGAATGAAGAAATGGGATGAGAGCTGGCACTGTGGCATAGTGGGTAAAGCTGCTGCCTGCAGTGCCAGCATCCCATACGGGTGCCGGTTCAGGTCCCGACTGCTCCACTTCCAGTCCAGCTCCTTGCTAATATGCCTGGGAAAACAGCAGAAAACGGCTCAAGTCCATTGGTTCCTGCACCCACATAGGAGACCCGAAAGAAGCTCTTGGATTCAGTATGGCCGTTTGGGTAGTGAGCCAGCAGATAAAGATCTCTTTCTCTGTCTTTCCTTCTCTCTCTCTGTAATTCTGCCTTTCAAATAAATAAATCTTAAAAAATGAAAAGAACAAGGGGCTGGCGCTGTGGCATGGTGGGTTAAACATCCATCTGCAGCACCAGTATCCCATCTGGTTGTGGGTTCTAGTCCTGGCTGCTCCACTTCCAATCCAGCTCTCTGCTGTGGCCTAGGAAAGCAGTGGAAGATGGCCCAAGTCCTTGGGCCCCTGCACCAGCATGAGAGACCCAGAAGAAGCTCCTGGCTCCTGGCTTTGGATTGGCCCAGCCCTGGCCATTGTGGTCATTTAGGGAGTGAACCAGTAGATGGAAGACCAACCTCTCTCTGTAACTCTGCTTCTCAAGGAAATAAATCTTTACGAAAAGAGAAAAGAAAAGAAATGGGATAAGGGGAGAAAATACTTTTCTGTTGCAGAAAATTAGCTGAGTTTGTGTTGGTCAGTGCAGTTAGGTCGAAGTACAGGCCAGTAGCTGTGCTTCTCACGTGACGTTGAGTGCACGTCCACGATGAAGCGTCCCTGGGACAGCTGTACTGGTTACGCGGACGGTCTCACAGCCCAGGGGCAGCCCCGAGAAGTGCCACAGAGGCTGTGGAGTGTGGTCCAGGGGCCCCAGACACTCCGTGTCTGTTCCTTTACAGGGAAGACTTGCTGACCTTGTTTAGGAAGAACCCTTGTTCCCTGAGGAGTGATGGGGTATCTAGCACCCTGGAAGAAAAAGAGCTCCACCCTCCTGGCCTGCAGACAGGGTAGCATCTGATAGTTTTGTTGAACTGTGCTTAAGACTTCATTTTCTCTTGCCAGAGATACCGAACAAAGCCGTACTGTTGTGGCCTCTGTAAGTACTCCACAAAGGTGCTGACGTCCTTCAGAAACCATTTGCATCGCTACCACGAAGACGAGGTCGACCAGGAGCTGGTGATCCCGTGCCCGAACTGTGTGTTTGCGTCCCAGCCCCGAGTGGTGGGAAAGCACTTCAGAATGTTTCACGCGCCGGTCCGGAAAGTCCAGAACTACACTGTGAACATTTTAGGGGAAACCAAGTCATCAAGGAGCGACGTGATAAGCTTTACGTGTTTAAAATGTAACTTTTCCAACACTTTGTACTACAGCATGAAGAAGCATGTGCTGGTGGCTCACTTTCACTACCTAATTAACTCCTACTTTGGCCTGCGGAGTGAGGAGATGGGCGAGCAACCCAAGAAGGACGACGGGCTTTGTGGGGAGAAGGGGCCGCCCGACAGGTACTACTGTAAGAAGTGCAGTGCCCACGCCAGCAGCCAGGACGCGCTAATGTACCACATTCTGACGTCGGATATACACAGGGACTTGGAGAACAAGCTTCGCTCTGTGATCTCAGAGCACATCAAGAGGACTGGCCTGCTGAAGCAAATGCACATCGCTCCCAAGCCAGCCGCGCGCGTGGCCATCGCCCGGAGCGGCGGTGCGCCCCCTGGCCTCGCGGCCCCGCCTCCTTGCTTTCATCTCGCCTTGCCGCAGAACAGTCAGAGCCCAGCCGTGGTGCAGCCGGTGACCGTGGCCCCGGGCACTTCTGGGAGCCTTACGCATTCTCCGCCTGCCGTGGCTCAGTCCCGTGTGACTCTCGTCTCCAGTCCTCTGCCGGTGTGCCAGAGCAACCTCACTCTGCAGCCCTCGGCTCCTCAGCCCGTCTTTCTCTCTCCTGGGGTCCCACTTAGTAAGTCAGGGAAGCCTCCCGTGTTGCCCCTCAGCCAGCCAGTGGGGCCTGCCAGTAAGTCCGTGGGGCCTGGTGTCCTGCCAGTGAACCAGGCTGTCCGCCCTGGAGTCTTGCCCCTTGCCCAGCCTGTTGGGCCTGTTAACAGACCTGCTGGGCCTGGCGTCCTCCCCGTCAACCCTGCTGTCACCCCAGGGGTTCTGCAGGCTGTCTCCCCAGGGGTGATTTCTGTGAGCCGGGCAGTCCCATCTGGGGTCCTTCCTGCAGGCCAGATGAGTCCTGCTGGAGTTATTCCTGGACAGACGGCCACTTCCGGGGTTCTGCCTCCTGGCCAGATGGTCCAGTCGGGGGTTCTCCCTGTTGGCCAGACCGCCCCGTCGCGAGTTCTGCCCTCTGCCCAGACAGTGCCGTTGAGGGTTCTCCCTGCGGGCCAGGCGGTGCCACCTGCATTGCTTTCCCCTAACCAGACGGTCCCCTCAGGTGCTGTCCCTGTGAACCAGGGCGTGGGTTCTGGTGTTCTTCAGCTCGGCCAGCCCGTCGTGTCAGGAGTTGTCCCCGTGGGCCAGCCAGTGCGGCCCGGGGTTCTGCAGCTGAGTCAGCCTGTCGGCACCGGCATCGTGCCTGTGAACCAGCCGGTGAGAGCCGGCTCGGCCCAGAGCACCACCTTCCTGACCTCAGGCTCCATTCTTCGGCAGCTCATCCCCACAGGAAAGCAAGTGAACGGCATTCCGACCTACACGCTGGCCCCGCTGTCTGTCACTCTGCCTGTGCCCCCTGGGGGCCTCACGACCGTCACCCCGCCACAGATGCCCATCCAGCTCCTGCCCTCAGGGGCAGCTGCGCAGACAGCGGGCTCTGTGCCCAGCCTGCCCTCCCCTCCCGTGCTGGTGGGGGCCGCCCAGAGCGTGTTTGTCCAGGCCTCTCCATCTATGCCAGACGCAAATCAGGTGCTCAGACAGGCCAAGCAGTGGAAAACCTGTCCCGTGTGCAATGAGCTCTTTCCATCCAACGTCTACCAGGTTCACATGGAGGTGGCTCATAAGCACAGCGAGTCCAAGACTGGTCAGAAGAGGGAGCCCGAGAAGCTGGCAGCCTGTGCGCCGTTCCTGAAGTGGACCAGGGAGAAAGTGGTCCGGTGCCTGTCCTGCAAACGCCTGGTTTCGGAGGGCGAGCTCATCCGTCACTTGCTGACGCACGGCCTGGCCTGCTTGTTCTGTCCCTGCACTTTCCACGACATCAGAGGCCTCGCAGAGCACAGCAAGACCGTGCACTTGGGCAAGAAGAAGCTGCCCGTGGATTACAGCAACAAAGGTTTCCAGTTAGATCTTGACGCCAACGGCAACCTGCTCTTTCCCCACCTTGATTTCGTCACTGTCCTGCCCAAGGAAGAGCTCGGGGAGCGGGAGGTCTACCTGGCCATCCTTGCCGGGGTTCACTCCAAGTCCCTGGTGCCCGTCTACGTGAAGGTGAGGCCGCAGACCGAGGGCCTGCCCGGGAACCTCAGCAAGCCGGCCCTGACCTGCCCCTTCTGCTTCGGCACCTTTGGGAGCACAGAAGCCTATGAGCTGCACCTGAAGGAGAGGCACCACATCATGCCCACCGTGCACACCATCCTCAAGTCTCCAGCCTTCAAGTGCATCCACTGCTGTGGCGTTTACACTGGAAACATGACCCTGGCCGCCATCGCCATCCACCTGCTGCGCTGTCGCAGTGCGCCCAAGGACAGCAGCTCAGACCTGCAGATCCAGCCCGAGCTGATGGAGAACAGCCAGCTGCTCTTAGTCAGCGGGGAGGTGATCCACGATTCTGGTTTCCCTGTGAAGAGGAAGCTGCCCGAAGGCCACTCGGGGGCAGACGCCCAGCGGGATGGGGAGGAGCAGCCCCCCACCCCGAATGCCGACGCAGCCCCCGCCCCAGAAAAGGCGGCGAGTGTTGTGCCTTTCAAAAGACAAAGGAATGAAAGCAGGACAGAGGTGCCGGCTGTCGGTGACGACGCGCTTCAGATTCTGGCGCTGGACCCCAAGAGATACGAGGACCGCTCCTACGAAAAGAAAAAGCAGTTCCTCAGAGATTATTTCCACAAGAGACCGTATCCCAGTAAAAAGGAGATAGAACTGCTGTCCTCACTCTTGTGGGTGTGGAAAATCGATGTGGCCTCGTTTTTCGGGAAACGAAGATACGTTTGCATGAAAGCAATAAAAAGTCACAAACCCTCTGTACTTTTAGGCTTTGATATGTCTGAACTTAAAAATGTTAAACATAGACTGAACTTTGAGTATGAACCAGAAAGCTTGTAAAACAGTCATTCTGAAGTGCTAGGGGATAGACTTTCCTACTGAGATTTGAATAGGGTGTCCTTCGCTGTGTCGACTTAATCAGTTCCAGTGGTTGTCATGCTGCTCCTTAGATTTATTTCAGGTGCTCAGAAAGACCTCTGTGTAAGGAAGAGACTAGTTCTTTCAGATTTGTTTCCTACAGTTTGATTTGTAAATTATTTTGTTTTTTTCTGTCATGTAAATTAAATCTTTTGATATTTCATGCACGCCTTGTTTTCCCAGTAGTGTCAGTAATCTTATGACTAAACAACTGAACCCTGCAAACATTTGGCTTTTTCTTTCCATTTAAGGAAACTCCAGCTGTTCTCAGAAGCGCGAGTAACGCAGGTTGGGGCGTTGCTCTCCTGAGCGCCGCAGACGGTGCAGGGGGCCGGGGAGACCAGGCACAGACCTGGTGGGTGGTTCCGTGAGGGATGCTCCGACCGCACTGCCTCAGGCTGGCTTCTCCTTTGTAAGCTACTCACTAGATTGTAATTTTGAGTTATATTTTTTCAGGTTTGTCCTAATAGTTTTTTAAAAATCATAATTCATAGAAAATCAGATGTTTGCATTTGTTAAGAATACGTTGAATCTGAAGTCTAGGGTATAGCTCATAAATTGAGCTACTTTAGAAATGAAGTGGCTGTAGGTGTGGCAGTGCTTCCAGTGTGGACTTGCCCTCGGTGCAGTGACGAGTCATTGCCCCAGTCACCGGGAGACAGTGGATCTTTAGTGCCTTTAGAATAAACATTGAGAACACAGCACACAAATTCTTAACCTAATTGCTCTTAGTGGGGGTGGGCCAGGGTACTCAGGAAGGAAACTTTGCCCCTGAATGTAGTCACTGATCCCAGCTGAGAGCAGACGTGGGCTCGTGGGGGACAAGGCCAACAGAGGAGCAAGACCTCAGTCTCCGTGGTTGGCGCCGTGAGTCTGAGGCGGTTTCCGGGGACTAACACTGCTGGGCGGGTGGACGGGCCTTTCTGTAGCCCAGGTGTCCAGGTGAGAGGCTGGGGGGTTGCTAACGAGTCGCCGTCGGCTCTGCCCTTTGGATGTTAAACCTCGCTTTTTTCCACACAACGTAAAGTGCAACACCAGGACCAGTCACGGGGTCACCAGTTAGCCTGTCTGACCGTCTTCAGGCAGAAGTACCTGGAGGGCGTGGCCTCTTCTGAGTCGCTGCTCTGTGGACTTGGAAAACCACACTCGCACGTGTCTGCTGCATCGCACGCCTGAGGTGGTCATGAGGCTGGTCTGTGATTTTCCGTGTTTTGTAAATTCAGAAAGAGAGCTTGTTGGCTTTTTTCCTAACCTGTTGTTTCCAGAGTGTCTATTTTGAATTAAAATTTGTTATACCAATGCAAATAGGACTGTTTAATTCTTTTAATGTTAACAGTCTGCTAACTCAGCAGTAATCTAAACACGGAAATAGGCACATTTGCAGTCTGAAGCACATTGCCTGTCCTTGCAGGACAGAGGAGCTGATGATGAGGGTCAGAGCGTCGTGCTGGGGACGCCCCAAGTCCCAGGAGGGTGGTAGCTGGGACCTGAGCTTTGTCTGTGGCTCTCGCAGTGCCTGTCCATGTGGAGGTGCTGCCAAGGGGCAGTCTCCTGTCTGCTGAGGGCTGACCCTTAACCTCTGCAGGGGGCAGTAGAGCTGCTGGACCTCAGCACTACTGGTGTTTGGCGCCAGGTGGTTCTTGGGGCGCCAGGTCCTGTCTGCCCTGTCACCCAGAGTCCTGCTGAACTTCTGTTAACTAAGGAACACACATCCTAGGAAGCACTTGGTGGACTTTATTTATTTTTTTAGTTACTAGAACAGAAAACATTTTATTCTCTTTCTGGTTGTTTCATTACGAATTCCTAACTTTCTGTCTGCTGGTTATAAGGGGTTACTTTGTAGCACACCTGTTAATTTAGGATTCTGCAGCTTAGGTGTTCTGATTTGCGGATATTGAGCCACAGCTGCAGAATTTGTTCTGATGTTGTAAGTTTAAACGTCATTTTAGCAACAGGGAGGCTAAAGGATCTGCACTGACAGGGAAGCAGCTCTGCCCAAGTTCCCTCTGGTCCCAGACCACCCGAGTGGAGTGGAGCCGTGGGACTCGGAGCCCGATGCTGACGACACAGAGGAAGTTGTGCGCCTCAGGGCTGCTGTCTCGGGGCTGCTGTCCCAGCTGAACTACGGCTCAGCCGGTTTTAGCAGAAGTGCGCCACGTTGAGAAATGACTGACTTAGCACTCTTTTCGGTGTCTGAGAGGCCTCCCAGGTGCCCACAGCAGCCAGGGCTGAGCCGCCCACAGCGGGAACTGGAAGCTCCATCTGGGCTTCCCGCGCGGGAGGCAGGCACCAACACGAATCCCACCGCTGCCTCCCGGAGAGCTCGTGAGCCGGAGTGGAGCTGAGACTTGAGCCCAGGTGTTCTGAAGTGGGACCAAGCAAACACCGGCACAGCCGCACATTGGGAGAGAGAAATTGGTACAGTGAAAATCAGTTTTAAAGAAGGCACTCCTGGCCAGTGCCGCGGCTCACCAGGTTAATCCTCCGCCTGCGGCGCCGGCATCCCATATGGGCACTGGGTTCTAGTCCCGGTTGCTCCTCTTCCAGGCCAGCTCTCTGCTGTGGCCGGGAGGGCAGTGGAGGATGGTCCAAGTGCTTGGGCCCTGCACCCACATAGGAGACCAGGAGGAAGCACCTGGCTCCTGGCTTCGGATCGGTGCAGCGTCGGCTGTAGTGGCCATTTGGGGAATGAACCAACAGAACGAAGACCTTTCTCTCTCACTGTCTAACTCTGCCTGTCAAATTAAAAAAAGAAAAAGAAGGCGCTCCTGTGCCAGTCTCACGATCCCGCTCAGAATCACCGGCAGCGCTTTTTTAAAAAGGGAAACCGCTCTTTCCGGAAGGAAAGCTTTCCGGTGTGAACTTGGGATCTCAGGAGGAGGTTGGAAGCCACTTGGGCAGCCGCCTCGAGACGCACAAACTACAAGGTTGTACTCTGGAGTAGAAATTTTTTTCAAAAATTGTGTCGTCTAACTTGTGCTGTGAAGAGTAGGCTGCTGTTCTGTGGTTTACCGTCTCCTGAGGGTGAGAGCCGGCAAAAAGCAAGCAGCGCTGGCCCGTGGCCGCCTGCATAGGCACAGGCGGAGGTGTGTGGTGCACAAAGAGCTGCGTTTCCCAGCCCCTGCCAAGCATTGTCTGCCGCAGTGGAGACTCCGCGGTGCCTGTGCACGTGTCTGCAGGACGCGGGGAGCCGCGCAGGTGCGTGTTGGAGGCTTTGCTAGGTGAGCGCAGGCCATCTGCAAGGCAGGGCAGTTTTGTTATCAATTATATCTGGGTTTTGTTTGTGTTTTTCTAATTAAATAGGATAAGTAGGTGCATCAGGAAGGCAACGTAACCAGCAGGAGGGGGCAGAAGTGAGCACCCCGGCTGTGGGGCTCCGGGGTCACTGGTGAGGCCTTGTCCGCCTGTCCGCCTGCCTGTCCCCGCCTTTGGCCCACGTGGGGCCACATCGCAGCACAGCGCTGTTCAGCATGGACATTGCTGTTTGTTTGCACAGGCGGTGCCCAGTGGTAAGTGGATCAGTGCCTGGTGCCGCCAGGTTTTCTGGCCATATCCTGGCTGTTGACTTCAGTTCTTTGGCTTCTACATAAAATTCCATGTTTAATTAATTTGATGCCTAACAGTAAAAATTGAGGCACTAAAATAGATATATTGCTACTGAAATGTTGAATGTAGTTTCAGTATTTTAAAAACTAGCATGAAGCCTCCGCCTTGCGGCGCCGGCACACCGGGTTCTAGTCCCGGTTGGGGCGCCGGACTCTATCCCGGTTGCCCCTCTTCCAGGCCAGCTCTCTGCTATGGCCCGGGAAGGCAGTGGAGGATGGCCCAAGTGCTTGGGCCCTGCACCTCATGGGAGACCAGGAGAAGCACCTGGCTCCTGGCTTCGGATCAGCGCGATGCGCCGTCCGCAGCGGCCATTGGAGGGTGAACCATCGGCAAAAAAGAAGACCTTTCTCTCTGTCTCTCTCTCTCACTATCCACTCTGCCTATCAAAAAAAAAAAAAAAAAAAAAAAACAAAAAAACACAAAAACTAGCATGAAGGACCTAGTGTGAAGGACCGTCAGGACGCCACAGCTGGAACCACAGCCCAGGACGCCCGTGCCCACGTCAAGGACTCTCTGCTCCCCTGCCTGCTGGTGGCTGGGAAACACTTGGGCCATTGCATCCATGTGGGAGACCCAGGTGGAGTTCCTGACTCGTGGCTTCTCCCTGGTCCAGACCTGGCTGTTGTGGTCATTTGGGGAGTGAACCAGTGGATGGAAATTCTGTGTGTCTGTCATCTATCCTTGATTCTGCCTTTCAAGTTTGAAAAATCTGGTACAAGGTCTGTAGTGGTAAAGTGATAATGTCTCAGGACATAGCAATGGCTGTAAATTCTCGCCTGTTTGAGTCCCACTTTAATCTTAGATTCACTTTTAGCAGTGCACACAGGGGCCGGCACTGTGGGGGAATGGGTAAAGCCACTGCCTGCGGTGCTGGTATCCTGTACGGGCGCCAGTTCTGGTCCCAGCTGCTCCACTTCCAGTCCAGCTCCCTGCTAATAAGCCTGGGAAAGCAGAAGATGCCCAAGTCCTTGAGCCCCTGCACCTGCAGGGGAGACCCGGAAGAAGCTCCTGGCTCCTGGCTCAGCTCTGGCCGTTGCAGCCGCTTGCGAAGTGAACCAGGGGATATCTCTTTCTGTCTCTGCCTCTCTGTCACTCTGCCTTTCAAATTAACGAATAAATCTTTAAAAAGTGTACAACATGTTTTCCAAACGAACACCTCTTGGTTCCAGCACCAGGATTTCCGTCATGTCTGAGAGACTGGGTGCAATTTAAAAATGTAGTTTCTCAGCACTTCAGTTCTGCACGTGACCTCCTGCTCTGCATTTGCGGGCCTGTGCCAAGCTCTCACCCACGATTCCGGGGTGGGGGTGGGGGGCAGGGTGGTCTGTCTGCAAGAGAGACAGAGAATAGTGGGTCTTTTTCACTTCCTGGACAGTAGGTTAGTGAGCTGCTTGCCTGGGCGAGCTTGCCGTCCTAAAGGCAGACCGGATGCGCAGGGCCAGCTCAGTTCTGCCCGCCTAGTGTGGGCTCGGCCCCGTCGGTTGTGGAATTCAGACGGCCGAGGACCTCTGCACGCCTCTGCAGCGCCGTCCGGCCTGAGCTTACGCCAGGGTAGAAGACGTCATCCAGGTAAAAGCTGATCCTCGTTACCCTCCATGTGTGTAGTTTCTGAAACGTCAGAATTAGAGATGAATGGGTGTTTTTTTTTGTTTGTTTTTTTTTTTTTTGACAGGCAGAGTGGACAGAGAGAAACAGAGAGAAAGGTCTTCCTTTGCTGTTGGTTCACCCCTCAATGGCCGCCGCGGCCGGTGCACCATGCTGATCCGAAGCCAGGAGCCAGGTGCTTCCCCTGGTCTCCCATGGGGCGCAGGGCCCAAGCACTTGGGCCATCCTCCACTGCACTCCCTGGCCACAGCAGAGAGCTGGACTGGAAGAGGGGCAACCGGGACAGAATCCGGCACCCCGACCGGGACTAGAACCCGGGGTGCTGGCGCCGCAGGCGGAGGATTAGCCTAATGAGCCGCGGCGCTGGCCAGAGATGAATGTTGAGCATGAGTTGCAATGCCTGAGCCTCCTGTGTGTGGCTGGCACAGCCCACCAGGGCCTGCAGGCACGAACCACCCTGGACGGCTCGGCGCGGGTGCTGGTTCCCTGTCTGGTGCTGAGGACACTACCCTAGCCCAAAATGAGACAGTAAATTGCTCAAGTAGCTGTTTTCTCTGCTGTACATTCAGTTGGTTTCTGGATGCTGGAGTGTAGGTAAAAGCCCAATATCTTGGCGATTTAAATGCATGACCGTATCCTGTGTTTAAACTACAGCAGCACTGGAGATAGGAACACGCTGGAACAATCCGTCAGTTCTGGGTAGAAGGCCCAGACCCCGCGTGAAGCTTTCCTCTCTGAAAAATAACTAGGATTAGCTAAATCTGTGCATTTAACGCAGGAAGTGAAGTCTTAGTTTTTAGCAGTAATGCAGAGTTGACAAGTTGAATGCCTATGGGGACTGCGAAGTAGAACTCCCATTGTTCCCGTGACTCATGCCCCGTGCAGCCTGACGGGACCGACCCTCCAGCACCTCCACCCCCGAGCGTGCGGACTGAGAACACGCGTGGCAGCCGAGGCGCCGGGCTTGGCGTGCGGTGAGGTCCGGCCCGCCTGCTCCCCACGGGTCTCACCATGTACTTGCTCGTTCCTGGCGCGTTCAGTGGTGAGGGTGCAGAGCTGGGACGACACAAAGCCAAGACAGCTGCCTCACGCCCGTGGTGGTGCTGGGCGATGGCGGGAGCTTTCCTCCGCGGGGCCAGCACGCTGTGCTGCTCAGCATGTCCCTGTGAGCCGCCCACCGGGTCTCTAAGATCAGTCAGTGCTGAGTGTTTCCGTGACAACGGGCGTGTTTGCGTCTGTGTGCTCAGCTCTTGGTTCTGTGTGGGTCCGTGAGGGGCAGGCTACAGGTGGACATTTCTCACGGCTGTGGAGCTGTCTCCGCGCCCAGCAGCACTGGCTGGTTCCTGGCACCGTCCTCCTTGAATCCAGCCTCGGCTGGGTGACCACAGACGCCCATGCGGGAGTGTGGGTGCAGCGGCACCGACGGCTGAGCCCCGCGGGCGGCACCATGGCCTCCGCATCCAGCCTGTGTCTGGCGGGGCGGTCTCCAGCGGCAGACCCCCATCTGCGAGCGGCACGGAGAGGACGGGGGAGTCGCTTCAGGAGGCTCCAGCCGTGAAGTCCAAGTGGTCACGGGCCCGGCGCTGCCGGCTCGGGCAGACGCGGCCGCGGGAGCCTCGGACTGCGCGTGAGGAAGTTGTAGTCAGGACCCCCTTCCATCTAGGAGGACGTCAGGGGCCCTGTGGGCTCTCTGGTCCCACTGCGCGGGTGCTCACATGTGTGGCCCCCTCCACGTATGCTCACGTGTGTGGCCCTCCTCCATATTGCTCACGTGTGTGGCCACTTCTATGCATGTGTTCACCTGTGTGGCCCCCTCCACGTATGCTCACGTGTGTGGCCCTCCTCCACATTGCTCACGTGTGTGGCCACTTCTATGCATGTGTTCACCTGTGTGGCCCCCTCCACGTATGCTCACGTGTGTGGCCCTCCTCCACATTGCTCACGTGTGTGGCCACTTCTATGCATGTGTTCACCTGTGTGGCCCCCTCCACGTGTGCTCATGTGTGTGCCCTCCATGTGTGCTCACGTGTGGCCCTCCTCCACGTGTGCGGCCACTTCTATGCATGTGTTCACCTGTGTGGCCCCCTCCATGTGTGCTCACGTGTGTGCCCTCCTCCACGCGTGTGCTCATGTGTGCCCCTCCGTGTGTGCTCACGTGTGCAGCTTTCCCGCAGGGTGGGAGGAAAGCAGAGACCAGGATGCACGGGCGCTGAGGTGAGAGCTGGTGCTCTGGTCCCTCTGAGCCAGCAGGGGCCAGCGTGGGCATCTTCTTCTTTAAAGCTTTGGGGTGGACATGGAGTCTGTGGTTGGGGACGTGGAGCGGTTGTGGCCTTGCTTGGGCCTGAGCTGGCCCCAGACAATGCCCTTCTCGTGGAGTTGCCTGGGTGCCAGGACCTCCCAGCGAGCAGGTGCAGTCACTTTGCACCTGCTGTTGCTCAGCCTTGGAAATGTACTCTCTGGCCCTCTGCGCTGAATCGTGCAGCGCCGTTTGTGTAGACGCACTGACCGCTGACCCTGGTGGGAGCGGGAGGAGGCCTGTGTGGGCCTGGGCGTGGTAAGCGGTTGCTGGTGGGCGTCGGAGTTCTGTTCAGGTGACCCCGTAGCAGCGGCTTCTCAGCTATTTCTTGATGCAGTGAGGAACAGGATGCGAAGCGGCTTGCTTTCTGTGGCTGCTGGTGTGTCCTGTCTCGGACACAGCAGGGAGGTGCCCTGGCCGCTCTGTGTGCGAGGGCAGCCAGGACAGAGCCCCAGACAGATGCAGCATCCTCTTGCTGGACTTGTGCGGCTCAGCACTGCTGGAGGCACTGGGGGTGTCACCATGTGTGAGCCCTGGCCTCCACCTGCAGGCGAGGGGACCCGTGGCGCCCTGCTGCTGCAGTCTTCAGTTCCTGGAAACACACAGCGTGGGGACCTCGTGGCTCAGGGCTCCCCGTGCTCAACCAAACCACTGGACGCTCAGCACTGGAGGGAGGACGACCCGGGGGAGGGAGCTGTATTGCCGGAGGAGAAAAAAGTGCCGGCTGCCACCCAGGAGCAGGGCCGGCAGCGCTCCCGGGGCAGGGAGCAGACGCGTCCTCTGTAGCCGTGGGTTCCTGACGAGGGTCCCCGCGCACATGTGGCCATTGCCCTGCTTGTTGAGCTATGGAAGCCTGAGGTATTGACTGCTGTTTTCAGAGCCTGACCCTCGTGTGTCACTGCTGCCCTCTCTAGTCTGGGTTACAGTGCAGGATGGTGTGTGGCTGTGATCCTGACCCTGATCCTCTGAGATGTGTTGTTTCTCTCTGGTCTGGCTGTGCGGCTGTGTGTTCCTGACCCTGATCCTCTGACAGATGTGATGTCTCTGGTCTGGTTGTGTGGCTGTGTGATGCTGATCCTCTGAGAGATGTGATGTCCCTCTCTGGTCTGGCTGTGCGGCTGTGTGTTCCTGACCCTGATCCTCTGAGAGATGTGATGTCTCTCTCTGTAATGTGATGTCCTTGGTGTCTGGCTGGGGGAGGCCCTAGCATTTTCCAGATACACTTGCCGTGTTTCACGAGCCTCAGCACCCCTCACTGCCTGCATAGGACCCAGCTGCTTCTGGATCTGGCAGCTGGTGTGTGTGGCCTCTGCTCACATGTGTGTGTGCGTGTCACACGTGCCAGGCAGTAGTGCTCATCTGTGGGCTGTGTGGGGCGAGTGGCCAGCTACTTGCTGAGGATGCGATAGACCCTGGAGCTCCAGCCAGCGCGTTTCCTCGGGGACCTTGGCACTGGCTGCCGGCACTGCATCCGTACTGTGTGGTGTGCGTCCATTCGGTGACGGGACGTTAGATGGACCGGGCACATTTAGAACTTCATTTTCTCAAAAGGACTTAAAGAAGCCCTGTGCTGTGGTCTGCAGTAGGCCGGTGTCACGGCTCACTAGGCTAATCCTCCGCCTGCGGTGCCGGCACCCCGGGTTCTAGTCCCGGTTGGGGCGCCAGATTCTGTCCCGGTTGCCCCTCTTCCAGGCCAGCTCTCTGCTGTGGCCCGGGAGTGCAGTGGAGGATGGCCCAAGTGCTTGGGCCCTACACCCCATGGGAGACCAGGAGAAGCACCTGGCTCCTGGCTTCGGATCAGCGCGATGCGCTGGCCGCAGCGGCCATTGGAGGGTGAACCAACAGCAAAGGAAGACCTTTCTCTCTGTCTCTCTCTCTCACTATCCACTCTGCCTGTCCAAAAAAAAAAGGGTCTGGAGTAATGGGTAAGCACACCGTGACACGTCCACGACGGCCCTGACCCAGGCTGGATGCCGCGGTGGTCACTTGGGGGGTGCAGGCGGCTGTTGTCAGAGCAGGAGGTGCCGGGCCCGGCTAGGGACGGCCCTGGAGGGAGGCTCTTCCCGGCTTCCCCTCCCGGCCTCACTGGATGCCCAGCCAGGGGGCGCCCAGTGTTGGATGTGAACCCCTGACCGGGGCTGAAGCCACTTGCAGCTGTGTAAGGAGCTCCTTCCCCCAGGCACCAGGACGGAGGCCGGCAGAGTCGTGCTCGGGTGTGTGTGTGTGTGTGTGTGTCTCATGCTTCCTTTACGGAGAGCACACTGATGTACATCAGGAGTGCAGTTATTAACCCAGAAGTACAAGAGCTTTTATTCTGACATATAAAACACTTTAGTATACAACAGGTTTTTTTTTTATTTATTTATTTTTTAGTTTTTGACGGGCAGAGTGGACAGTGAGAGAGAGAGAGAAAGGTCTTCCTTTTGCCATTGGTTCACCCTCCAATGGCCGCCGCGGTAGGCGCACTGCGGCCGGCGCACCGCGCTGATCCAATGGCAGGAGCCAGGTGCTTCTCCTGGTCTTCCATGGGATGCAGGGCCCAAGCACTTGGGCCATCCTCCACTGCACTCCCGGGCCATAGCAGAGAGCTGGCCTGGAAGAGGGGCAACCGGGACAGGATCGGTGCCCCGACCGGGACTAGAACCCGGTGTGCCGGCGCCGCAAGGCGGAGGATTAGCCTACTGAGCCACGGCGCCGGCCAACAGTTTTTTTTTTTTTTTTTTTTTTAAAGAAAAAAAGATAGTGGGAGAAATACAGACTTGGGTAGAAAAATACACTCGAGGAGCTCCCAGCAGCTCGAAACTAAAATCCTGGCCAGCAGCACGGGGACTTCAGGGCGAGCCTCTCTGCTTCTTTAAAAAACGATTCACATTTGTTAACGACTCACGCATGGAAGGAGCAGCTGTGTCCCAGGTCCCTGTCAGGCGTCCAGAACCTGCAGCCCCTCAGCTAAGGATGGGAACTCATGCTGGCAAAAGCCCCGCCCGCCGGCCTCCACGGGGGTCCTGCACCACTCAGAGCCCAAAGCAGGGGGCTAGGGTCCTCGCCGAGACCTGAAGGGGGCAGCTCTGGTCTTCCCTGCGCGCTCAGACTGCATCACACCTGTGCAGAGACCACGGGGACTCAGCAAAGCTACTCTGCCCGAGAGACAGCTTCCCGAGGGCCCAGGACAGGTTCAGGTCCCTGTGGCACGAAACCAGGCTAGTCCTGCCACTGACCAGCAGGTGGCACTGCGCCACAGGGCGCAGCCACAGGCAGAGCTGGCCCAGTGACCTACAGAAATATTTTTACCTGTATTTATAGCAAAGATTTATTTGGTCAAAGGTTAGTTCTCAAAGTATAAAAGTAACTTTTCTCCCTGACATTTATCCAAACAGAAAACACTGTAAAAAACTTAATTTGATCAAACAGGAATGTTTAAAATCACTTAGTATGTAAATGTAAGATCAAAGAGAAGTGACAATAAATTTAATATTTGTTAAAAAATAAAGTCCCACGTGACCTGTTAACAGTGAAAGAACAGGAGCTCCCCCCGACTGCCCGCTGGTGAGCACACAGCCTTCCGGACGCCCGTCCACACTTCCCCCGGAGGGCAGCCCCGGGCCCTCCCCGCACTGGAACAGTGGGCGACCCCCCCTCCCCCGTGACAGGCGAGGCCGTGTTCCTTCTCCAAAACCCCGTCCCTGGTGCCCGCTGCCCCTCGGCCACCCCGACGCCTGCAGCTGGTGGGAGCCCCGGGACACGCCGTGCCACACCGCCCACCACCGGGGGTCTCTGTACCAGTGAAGTTGGAAACATGGATTTGACCATTCTAAAAAAGCAATTTTAAAGCTTCATCTTAAAAAAGGAACTCTGTGTCGACCTCCTCAGTCCCTTGGCAAAGATGCCAGAGCTGCACTCGGCTGGCGTGTGCGTGTGTGTACACGCGTGTTTGTGGCAAGTTCTGTAGGGAAATGCTATAAAAATAGTATTGAAATAGCGTAGGAAGGTGTGAAGTATACAATTATTCTTTTTTAAAATTGGCATAAAAAGTTAAAAACGTCTCTCCTGGGCAGCTGTCAGCCCGGTGTGGTCAGCTAGGCCTAGAGGGTCACGGCGGGCCCGTGCTCCTCCACCCCGCCCTGGGGGAAGGCCAGGCTGTGGCGGGGGTCCACCTTCAGGGAGCTGAGCAGTTTGTGGATGCTCTCTCGTCCGGAGCCGCTCAGGGCCAGGTCCCGGTGCAGCCGGTGCGCCAGGCTGGTGCCGTTGGCCCGGGACAGGCTGCCCGCGGGCGGGCCCTGCGCCTTGCGGTGCGGGGGCTCCAGGGCGCCCTCGATGACGATGTCGGCCTCCTCGTCGCTCTCCATCTCGTCGGGGTGGAAGTTCTGCAGGACATGGGCGGCCGGCAGGCCGTGGTGGCTGGCGGCGCTGTCCGAGGACTGGCCGGAGCTGCCGGACGCGCGGCTGCCGCGGACCACGTTGTTCCTCTGGTTGGCGGGCTTGACGGTGACGATGAGGTTGTGGCTGTTGGCGATCATCATGTCCGTGACCTGGTCCAGCGTCTTCCCGGCCACCTCGATGCCGTTCACCTCCAGCACCTCGTCGTTCACGGCCAGCAGCCCCGTGCTCTCGGCGAGGCCCCCGGGCACCATGCGGGAGATGAAGATGCCCGGGACCTTCTCCAGCCCGTGCGGCGTCACGCGCACGCTGGCCCCGTCCCGGATGTAGAAGCCCAGCGGCTTCTCGCAGCCGTGCCTGTACAGCCGCACCCTGCGGTGCGTCTCGGGCAGGATGTCCACGTCGATGACGGAGGACACGGGGCGGAAGTCGTGGGGCGAGCCGATGCGCAGCTGCGCCCGCCGCCGGCCCTCGTCCCGCAGCGACACCAGCACCTTCTTCTTCCTCGGCAGCGAGCCGGGCCCGAAGCTGTCGTGCTCGGCCTCTTCTGGAACAGCAGAGAGGGGGAGGGGGCGGTGAGAGGCCGCGGAGCGGAGCCAGCAGACGCGCTCCGGCCCCCCGGCCCAGCCCCCCGTCTGCTGAGCCCGCTGCCCCGCGCCCGGCAAGCCGACGACGTGACCCAGGAGGCTCCGCACTCACCGGGCAGCACAGAGCCCGAGTTCAAAGCTCTCTGGGAGCCTGCAAACGGACCCCAAATGGCCCAAAGGGCAGAGGCGGGAGTCGGAAGGGAGGTGCCTGGCAGCCACAGAGGTCGAGGGTCAGGCCCGGGGTGTGTGTGTGTGTGTGTGTGTGTGCGCGCACCTGAGCAGCTTCCACAGGGCCGGGAGGCGGGGCCTGCGGGCTCACAGCTCCGCCCCCCGCGGGAGCCTGGCAATGGACCTCTTGTCCTCCTTTCTCAACCACAGACGGAGGCTCTAAATCAATCACTCAGACGGTTCCTGTTCCAGTCACACATGGCCGCTCGCAGGTCAAGGCACGGGAGGGCGGAGTGCCCGGCAGGAACGGCCGTGGTCTCTGCCTGGCCGCTGCGGGGTGCGCCGCCTTACCCTAAAGGAGCTCTGCAGGATCAAACCCGCATCACCCAGGTCAGCTTCCCAAAGGCTGAGGGGGGTGGGGAGCACCCAGGGGGTGCTTGGAGCACTTTTCCCACGGCAGAAACACATCTGCTGGTGCAGCCGCAGCCTCTGCCTGTGAGGCCGGCGTTCAGCAGCCGTGGACGACCAAGTGCCTGGGCTCCCGCCCTCCACGTGGGAGACACAGATGGGGCTCGGGGCTCGGGGCTCTGGGCTCCAGGCCGGTGCTGGCCGCTGGGCCATCTGGGGAGTGAACCAGCAGATGCAAGCTGCTTGTCTCTTCCTCTCTGCCTTTCAAATTAATGTCATTAAAAACATTTGTGAACTTATTTCATTTTTAAATTACACCTCTTTTGCCTTTGATGTAGGGGGCCCCACGAGCCCCCTCCTGGACACTGGACTATGGGTCCAGGGTGTCAGCTGCACGTATGGGGCCAATTCCTCTGCTTCACCCATGAAAGTGTGGCCAGGGCACCCATGAGGCAGCCCCATGTCAACAGCCCTCATTTATGTGGCTGCAAAAGACTGAAGACCACAGATGAATAAAAATTAAGCCTCAGGCCGTGTCGGTGGGCAGGAGAGGGCAGCGAGGCCTCCCTGGGCCAGTTTTCCTCCGAAGGTGTAAAACATCCCCCGACCCCTACTTCCTGACAGCACACAGGAGCCCTGAACCCGGGCGACCAGCTCCTTGGTGGAGGGGCGCCAGGCCTCGGTCATTTAGGGAGCCCCACTGTGGCTTCTGGGGACGTGAGCCCAGGCTGACAGCTCTGGAAGGGGCGGTGCAGGCAAAATCCCCTCCGCCTGGAGACAGCACGGAGCCCGTCCCTCCCCACACACCGGCTCAGGGACTGACAGCCGAAGGCACACTCAGGCCACACGGAAACAACAGCCTTGGGAAGGACTGCAGAAGGCAGTGTCCGCCTGGCTGCCCCAGTGCAGCCCGTTCTCCGCGTCCACATCTGGACACCACCGGGACAGGTGGGCCATGCCTGTGTTCCGGAAACAGGTCTCCGCCCTGGGCCAGCACCACCAGACGCAGCAGGTGCTTCTTGGGCCATGTGGGGGATGTGGTCTCTGTCCCAAGTCAGCACGGAGCCAGGGCGAAGAAGGACATCTTCCACTCAGTCCATTACAAGAGCCGTTCAACGCTTCGTCACAAACACACGGGAAGTGCTGGATGCTGCGGTCAGCACACTCAGGGGGGCTGGGTGGGCTGTGAAATGTTTCAGGTGAGGGGTGCGGGTTCAGGGGACACCAGGGGGCGGGTACAGTGGAGTCGGGAGAGGCACGAGCTTGCTTGTTGATGGCCGAGGAGATTAATACCGGATGGCTCTTGGGCAGAAGGTGCAGGCCAAGTGGCAGCTCCTTTGGGAATGTGGGAGGTGGCCTAGGACCTAGGACCTGAGGCTCTTCCCAGCCAGCAGGAGCAGGTGCCCCTGTGATGGGAGAGGCAGAAGCTGATGGGAGACCCTGGAGTTCCCTGTGCTGTTCCTAAAATGGGCTTCCTTATGTAAAAAATAACAATAAAAACACCTGATGGTTTTCCACAGGGCGCCCCCAACAAAGCTGCCTGGGGTCTGCCCTTGTCATCTGGAAGCCCTGAGACCCGGGGTGGGAGCAGGACCTCCTCAGGGTGGGTGGTGCTGGCCAGCTCCTTGGGGCCCCATGCCTGTCGCTGGACGCAGCAGACACAGGCCCGAGGCCACAGCACCACGCCTGTCACTGGACGCAGCAGGCACATGGCCACGGCCACAGCACCACGCCTGTCACTCACTTGTTCTCCTCCCAGCCATGTTGCACATGAAACCCAGGCCTGAGGCAGGGCAGCCTGACCGGGGGTTCCAGATGCTCCACTGCTAAATGACCATTGTGCATGGGGCCAATCTTCATCTTGTGGAAAGTTCTGGAATTAGATCTTAAATTGCTTTTAAAAACTTATTTATTTATTCAAGAGGCAGAGAAAGAGAGCACTTCCATCTGCTGGTTCACTCCCCAGATGCCCATAGAGCCAGGGCTGAGTTAGCCCAAAGGTGGGAGCCACACGTGGGTGGCAGGGACCCAATCACACAACCACCGCCTTCCAGGGCGCGCACGAGCAGGAAGCTGGAGTCAGGAGCCAGAGCCGGGACTTGAACCCGAGCACGGACACCCTGCAGCAAAAGTCCAGAGAGGCAGGGGCTGGCAGGAGGGCTGTGCCTTCCGACCCAGTGCAGGGCCAGGGAGATGGGGGCTGCCAACCTGCTAGAGCCGATCTTACCTCCAAGTCAGAAACCAGCCCTCACCTTCAAACTACATAAGCTACAACTTTTTTTGTTATTCAAAATGCTATTAATTTCACCCAGAAAGCAAGCAGCAAGAGGTGGCAGTGTGCAAGTCCTTGAGCCTTGCAATTTTGGGTTCCACACTTTTCCTTGAACAACTCTCTGGGTCAGACACCAACTTTGAATATTAAGATTGTCACCCTGTTTAAGTTACGGTGAACCAGATGAACGTCAGGGTCCGAGCCTGGGGCCATGCCCGCCTGCCCCTCCCCACCACGGCGAGGCCACCGAGCAGTCACGTCACAGCCTGTGCCCCGCCACTCTGGGAGACCACTGCTCGCCAGGCAGGGCACAGTGCCAGTTTCCTGTCTCCAACTTTCTGCCGCCTGTCCCCCACGGGGACCCTGAGGTAGGGGCCTTCCTCCCTCCCCTTGGCCTCCCAGGCTGCAGAGTGTGTGGGGCTCACAGGTGCCCACTCCTGGGTCTCCCCTTGCAGGAGCTGCCTCCTTTGCAAACCAGGAAAACGCGTGCAGTTGGAGAGCCCATGGAGGTGTCACGCTTCAACCCAGTCTCTGGGGGGACCACCACGAGGCCCCTGGGGAGAGGACACGGTGGACGCAGGGGCTGGGCCTGAGCTCCTTGTCTATGCCACGGCTGCCTCTTCTTTGGGAACCTTGAAACGGCAAACACTAAGACCCAGGGTCACGAACCTCTGCCCCTTGCTGTGCTTGCCAGATCCTGACCCACTCGGACCCCTCTGGCCCTGCCCTGGGTTCAGGCTCCTGTGGTCTGTCTGTGCCTCCGAGGGAATTCCGCAGACCTCAGGGTGCGTGAGAGTCAGCAGCTCTCCGTGGGCCCAGCGGCCTGAGCATGACAAATCAGCCAGACTCTTCCATCAGGAAGAGGTGGGACCTGCTGGAACTGTGTGTCACAGGTGAACACACGTGTGCAGGGCCACGTGGGGAGCGGAGCACCGGGCAGTTCTTCCTGCTGCATCTCAGCACGGGGTGCTCAGAGCCAGGGCTCCCGGCGACGCACACTGGGGGCCCAGAGCAGGAGCCACCCAGGCCGGGTGGGAACAGCACGCCAGGGGCCAGAGGGGGTGGGGAGCTCTGGTCCGGGGTGCGGCATGAACCGAACTCTGGAAAAGATGGGTGAGCCACGGCTGCACCCTGACTGCCCTCTGCCCCCAGCACCCGAGAGCCCAGCGCGAGTGCGGCTTCCGTTATCCCGCTGCCCCCTCGGCAGGGACGCGGCCTCTGCCCCAGACGCCCTCCTTCCAGCAACAGCCAGCACATGTGGACCTGATTAGGCAAACATTCCAAACCAGCTTAAAAATAAAATTTGTTCTGAAGAATGCCCCATTCCTAAAATTCCAACTTTGGTTCCAAAATACCTTTTCACAAGAGCAAAATTTTCACAGCTTCTTTATCAAGCAGCGTGTTAAATCTTATGTTTTCACAAAGGAAACAATTTGGAAGGTCACATTTTTAGACAAAAGTCTAAAAAAAGCCTGCCATCTCCCCATAGCCTGTTTAATGCAAATTAAATTTCATTTTCTTCTCCCAATTTTATTTCCTACCCCTGCCAGAGGCCCAGCCCTGGTCCTCAACACAGGGAAGACTCCAGTCCTGTGGAGCTCAAGCTGGAGATCCACTCACAAAGCCTCGCTTCTGAAGCACTTGCCGTGGGATTACACCGTCGCCATCTGTGCGTGGCCTCTTTCAGACTCCAGGGCCAGGCTGTCCTCCGGGGCAGCTACCGGATGCTGGGGCGGGCGGCTGCTTGTGTCTGTGCACACAGGTCAGGGAGGCCTCCCACCAGGCCTGGATAAGGCTCAGAGTGTGCACCAGGGTCCACTTCAGACCCCTGGCCTGCAGCACGGCTACCAATGGCAAGTCCAGAGCGGGTGCCTCACTGCGGCCAACAGTGAGTGCCCCCCAGGCCCAGGGCCGAGGCCCTGCCGTGTCTGGGCAGCAGCCACTCAGTGCAGAATCTCTTCCACTACCTGGGGCCCCTTGCCCGGGGTCCCTCTGCACCAGATGGAGACCCAGAGCAGCCACTGGCTGTACTGGGGGATACACCAGGGGTGCGGCACTGCCTGGGGCCCAGTGCTGGCTTGGGCAACACGGGCACACCAGGGGCTGCCGGCTGCTCCCCAGGCCTCTTCCTCCACAGCACGACCCCGAGCCCCAGGCAGCACCAGCGGGTGCAGAGGCGCGTGGGCCGGGCTGTCGCTGGTAGTCCAGTGAAACTCACTGTGGAGTCCACGTGAGAGAACACAGATTATGCCAGAAGATCATCTGTGGCCGCTGGTGTTGCCTGGAGCAGCTGGTGTGCGTGAGAGAGGCACTCAGAGCCAAGCCCTGGCACCAAGGGCACTGCCCTATAACCAGGAGGCCGCCATGCCCTGTGCTGCCCACACCTCCTGCTCTTGCGGTCCACCCAGGGAGCCCGCACAGCCCACAGGAGTCCCAGCTCTGCTTCCTTCCCTACAGCCAGCCCCCGGCCCCCATCGCCCAGCGCCCACTGCAGACGGCCCCTGGCCCCCAACGTCCAGTGGCTGCTTGTGGCCAGCCCCCAGCCTCCAACACCCAGTGCCCACTGCAGACAGCCCACGGCCCCCAACGCCCAGTGGCTGCTGTGGCCAGGCCCTGGCCCCCAATGCCCAGCGCCCACTGCAGCCAGCCCACGGCCCCCAATGCCAGTGGCCACTGTGGCCAGCCCCCGGCCCCCAATGCCCAGCGCCCACTGCAGCCAGCCCACGGCCCCCAATGCCAGTGGCCACTGTGGCCAGCCCCCGGCCCCCAATGCCCAGCGCCCGCTGCGGTTGGCCTGTGGCTCCCGACGAAACACTTGTCCAGAGCCAGGGGCACTCACACTGCTTGGAAGATGTGTCACCATTTGTCTAAGAATTACCAACAAAATGGCGAGAACCATTTAGTTTTAACTGCAGACTGCTCTCTGTAGTCAGCTGTGATAGGCAGCGGCCCACTCCGCTCACCGTGAGTTGCACACCACACAGACCTGGGCCAGCGGCAGTCATGGCTGCGCTCAGGCCCTTGGAAATGCAGGTGTCCCCAGCAATGCCTCCAGAGGGGCCAGGAGGGACAGGGACTGAGCGGGAAGAGGCCCCTCCTGCCCAACAGAAACCAGGGCTGGACAACGGGGCCTCAAGCCTGAGGTGCAAGGGGCACAGGTGGGCTGTAGGTGAGCCCAGAGCCATGAGGCTAAGACTGGGCAGGCTCCGGGGGGCGGGGGGACAGGGCTCCACCTGTGAGAGAGGAGAGAAGGGGCAGGCAGCCGGGCAGAGGGCACAGCCCTGGCTGACCCCCCGTCAGTCTCCAACACCTCTCAGGAGCTCATCTCGCCCATAAGGTGATGGATGTGGGCGGAGCACATCTGCCCACAGCCTCCAAAGGGCCCTGCATCGTGTCCACAGGGGACAGCGCCCGTGTCCAGAGCTGTCACTGGGCTGCTGGGGCCTCCCAAGGGTCCCGGGCAGGCGGCTCGCCTCGGGGAAACACCCTCGTCAGGACCATGCTGTGCGTCCATGGGCGCTCCAGGCTTGCAGCACCATCACAGACAATTTCCACCTGATGGACGTGGCACAGTGATCACGCACGGGCAGCTGCAGGCAGGTAAGTGCTCCTCAGACACAGCGGAGTCGGCAGAGCCGCCTCGGACCCGGCGGGCGACCGCTGGTGTCCGACTCCATGTCCCTCACTCAGCGCCTGCGTCTTTGGTCCACAGTCCTGAGTCCCTCTGAGCTGAGACTCATCTCACAACGTGGAGGGGGTGAGGGATCTGGACGTGAGAGCAAGCCTGAACTTCCAGACCAGAGCAGCTGCTCACTGAGTCAACGCAGGCACGGATTTACAGTTGAGAGCTTCTAACTGGGAGCCTTCCTGGGGCCCGGGGCAGCTCACAGCCCGCCGGGCAGCAGGTGCTCCTGCCCTCAGGAGGCGCAGGGCTGGCGCACAAGCGGGTGAAGAGCCAGCAGGGGCTCCCACAGGAGTTGAGAACCCGAGGACAGAGAAGTGCCCTGGGCTCCGCCCCCAAAGGGGTGGACACAGGGTCTGCTCAGAGGGTCGCAGCTTCTCCAGACTCAATCCTGCTTCGTGCCTCCTCCCGTCCCTTCTGGCCAGCAACTTCCCTGGGGGCAGTCAGGTTAGACCCTAAGGCTAGCCCGGAGCAGCCGGTGCCCCAGCCCCTCCCACATCTCCTCCCGAAGACTGCTCGGTGCCCCCAGGACCACGCACTTCTGGGAGTGCTTTCCAGTGAGATGGGGTGGGGCGGCCAGACCCAGTTTCTTTGCTGTCCCCACCCAGGAAACACACACCCCAGCGAGACATGTCCATTTGCCAGCCGCTGGGTGGGGCAAAGCGAGGCGCTCTCCACCCGGTCAGCACTGTGAGCAACACCAGTCAGCCTTCGCCCTGGACACAGGACTACAGAGCTGGCCCTGGACAACGCGCCCGGTGGGCAGCAAGCTTCCTACATGGCCTCGGCTGCTCTGCACGTCTCTGAATCGAGAACAGCCACATGCCTGTCAGAGAGAGCAGGGAGAAAGAAGATGTTGGTGTCTGCAAATCGGATGTGAACGGAGCCCAGAGACTCACTCCAGATGGCAGCGTGGCCACCGCAGGCCACGGGCGGCCCTCAGCTTCCTGAAGACCGTGATGGAGCCCTTGCCCAGTCCCCAGTACAGTGCAGGTGCTGTGTCGCACCCTCGAAGCCGTGCACATGGCCAGGCAGGCTCAGGGGCCCCTGGGGTGACGACGAGGGGAAGGGACACAGATGGGTCACTCAGGTCTGCCAGGTGCTCTTGGCCACTTCCCCAGGCTCAGGGGCCTGTCCGCCAGTGTCTTCAAACTCGGGCCGTCTTCCTCCCCACGACCACGCAGAGGGAAGCCCATGCTCAGGGCTGACCAGAGTGGCCACAGCCCGGCTGGCGCTGCCCACGCGGGGCTCCCCACTCCCGCTCCTCTCAGCAGCTGCCGCGTTGAGAGAACTCACCGCCACACACACCTGGCGCCCACCCTGTGGGCCGACAGCGGCTGCCCCGAGGGTTCTCCGTGAGCATCACAGAGCGTCCAGGAGATGTTTCCCAGGAACCTCTGCTCTCAGGTGCTCTGGTGGCTGTGAATGCACTGCGTGGGGCCGCCTGAATTCCTGTAACCTCCCCCTGGGGGGACGAACTGGCTGTGCTTTCTGACGTGAGAGAGGGACGGGTGGCCCACCCTGGGCACTGCCCTGAGCAGACTGAAGTGCCCAGGACTGCATGTCCCCTCTCAACCACAGAAACAGAAGCGCACAGTACTGGTTTTACCTTGCAGTTCCAGGGATGATCTTGTGTGTCTGCACGCTGCATTCGGCAACTGCTCACAGCTGTTCAGAGCCTGCAAACACTAGGGCCATGCACCAGGTGGCTCTGGCCCCTCTGAGACACCCATGCCACCACCCAGCCAGCTTCACCTGCTGCCAGGCAGCCCAGAGCAGAGGAGACAGTGGCCTGGGGCTCAGTATCCGCTTCTCTCACCACCGCCCAGCAGGGGGAGCCCCAGACAGAGGCCTCTGCTGATGCTGGGGCTGGGGTGACTGTGGGCACCACTCAGGGGCCGTGGATGGGGCTTAGTCTGCAGGCGTGCATCTTAGGGTCACTGGGTTGGAGAGGGGTGCACTGGGAGTTCCCTAGGCCACTGGGGCTGCCCTGGAAGGTTGGTTATTTGAGCCACGTCAAGCCCAGCCTCACTCCGCTTCCTGGCTTGCCCGCTATCGTTGCTGGATGCCAGGCCCATGGGGCTGCCCATCTTGGCCAAGAGCCTCCCTGTGAGCTGGAATGAACCTCCTTCCTGCACAAGTGGCTCCTCTGATATTTTAAAGTGACAAACAGGTGACCAAGGGCTCAGAGCAGCTGGGAACCCCCTGTCCCGAGGCACTCATCCTAGGGACAGCCCCTCCACCGAGGATCTTCCCAGAGAGCAGGCTGTGGGCGGGGCCAATGCGGGTCTCACTCCTGGGCCTGACTCTCCTGGCGCCCAAGGCTCTTGTCCTCAGGCCACTCACTCTTGCCGACTTTCCTTTCCCAACCTTGCAGCCTCACGGAATGTGGCAGGAGGTCAGGAACAGGCCTGGGATGAGCCCTGGGCCTGCAGGCTCACGGGCAGCACGGCTCCTGGTGCAGGTAGTCCAGAGAGGCAGGCAGGCAGCCACAGAGGGAGAGCTTGTCCCCAGATGTCAGAGCAGCACGGCTCACGGCCCCCATCCCCAGCCTGCCTCGCAGCTTCCCTGTCCCCACAATGGAGCAATACAGAAGGTTCCCAGGTCACAAACCAAGCCAGAGCAAGGTTTCTTTTCGAAAGACACAAATGCCAACATTTAGACATCTGCCACGTTGCTGAAAATGCCACCTAGGAGGAAACTCCAGCAGCTTCTGCTCACTCTGCCTCCTCAATCCCCAACCCACACAGGCCTCAGAACGAGGCAAGAATCGGTATGGAAGCACCAGCCGAGGGCATGACCTTGGCACCACGAAGACTGTCCCCAGGGGCTGCTGGGCACTGCCGGGGATGTGCACGGAGCCGCTCTCCCACCCAGCTCAGCCGCTTTTTTTTTTTTTTAAAGATTTATCTTATTTATTTGAAAGAGTTACACAGAGAGAAGGGGAGAAAGAGAGAGAGAGAGGAGAGAGAGGGAGAGAGAGGAAGAGAGAGAGAGGAGAGGGAGAGGTCTTCCATCCACTGGCTCACTCCTCAATTGGCCGCAGCGGCCAGAGGTGTGCCAATCCAAAGCCAAGAGTCAGGAGCTTCCTCTGGGTCTCACACGTGGGTGCAGGGGCCCAAGGAACTGGGCCATCTTCCACTGCTTTCCCAGGCTACAGCAGAGAGCTGGCTTGGAAGTGGAGCAGCCGGGACTTGAACCGGCGCCTATATGGAATGCCGGCACTGCAGGTGGCGGCTTTTCCTGCTACACCACAGCTCTAGTCCCCTCAGCTCTGGTTTTTCCTGCGATTTTAGGGCTGTGCTCTCTGATGCTTGATCTACCCCTCCCTTGAAGAGCAACACAGGCAGGTGTCGCCCAAGTCACAGTTCCCTTCTTTTTTATTTTTATTTTATTTTATTTTATTTTATTTTTGACAGGCAGAGTGGACAGTGAGAGAGAGAGAGAGACAGAGAGAAAGGTCTTCCTTTGCCATTGGTTCACCCCTCAATGGCCGCTGCGGCTGGCGCACTGCGGCCGGCACACCGCGCTGATCCGAAGCCAGGAGCCAGGTGCTTCTCCTGGTCTCCCATGGGGTGCAGGGCCCAAGCACTTAGGCCATCCTACACTGCACTCCTGGGCCACAGCAGAGAGCTGGCCTGGAAGAGGGGCAACCGGGACAGAATCCGGTGTCCCGACCGGGACTAGAACCCGGTGTGCCGGCGCCGCTAGGCGGAGGATTAGCCTAGTGAGCCGCGGCGCCGGCCACAGTTCCCTTCTTAACATGAATGACAAGCCCATTGGCCTTGCTGAGCTTTGGCTTAAGGCTCAGTGAGGACCATTTGTCTCCAAAAAGGGGCTGAATGGGACCTACATGTCCAGCTTCAAAGTCAAGAAGGGAGTTTAGGGCCGGCGCTGTGGCTAGTAGGTTAAAGTCACCATCTGCAGTGCCAGCATGCCATATGAGTGCTGTTCATGTCCCGGCTCCTCCAGGGAGTACAGAGGTAGAAGATGGGGAAGTAGAAGATGGTCCAAGTCCTTGGGCCCCTGCACCCACATGGAAGACGCAGAAAATCTCCTGGCTCCTGGCTTCAGCCTGGCCCAGCCCCAGCCATTGCAGCCATCTGGGGAGTGAACCAGCAGACAGAAGATCTCCTTTTCTCTCCCTCTCTCTGTAATTCTGACTTTCAAATAAATAATTTTTTTAAAAAGGGGGTTTAGGCAGCATTTTTTTAAAAAATACTTTTTTGTCTACTTGAAAGTCAGAGTTACACAGAGAGAGAAGGAGAGGCAGAGTGAGAGAGATCTTCCATCCACTGGTTCACTCCCCAATTGGCTGCAACAGCTGGAGCTGAGCCGATCTGAAGCCAAGGGCCAGAAGCGTCCTCCAGGTCCCACATGGGTGCCTGGGCACAAGGACTTGGGCCATCTTCTACTGCTTTCCCAGGCTATAGCAGAGAGCTGGATCGGAAGTGGAGCAGCCGGGACTGGAACCAGTGCCCACGTGGGATGCCGGCAGTGCGGGAGTGTCTCTACCCGCTACGCCATAGCGCCAGCCCCTGCCAGCATTTTAAGACGTGAGAACAGAGCAAGAGCAGGGCAGGGACTCCACTGTGGGTTTCTGCAGTGGATCAGCTCCAGCAGCAGAGACCCTGTGGCTCATGGTGCTGAAAACATCAGGGAAGGGCAGGCTTCAGGCAGGGTTGGCTGGCACCTCGGCCCGCAAGGCGTCCACTCAGCCTGACTCCCTCACTCCAGGAGCCTCAGGTCATGTGGCTGCGTCCCCTGGAGCCAGCCAACATCTCCGCTGTCTGTTCTAACCTGGCATTTCGGCCACAGGGGTCCACTCTTGGAGCCGTGGGTGGACTTTGTCTCAGGGTCCCCAGGCAAGGCGAGATGCCCGTGGGTTGTTCCTGGAGGTGTGCACACTTCATTCCCTTGCTGTGCCCATGGGTGCCCACTGCAGGCTCTGTGAGGGGACTTGGGCGTTGTCCAGGGCACTGCAGAGCCATCTGCCTCCCCCCCAGGACCGGCAGTGCCCACGTTAGTGGTGGGGTCCCTGGCTGCATTCTGAGGAGGGAGGGCACCAGTGGCAGCGGTGGCCCCCCAGGTGGGCTCCAGGACTGGCCTCAGCCTTGGGGCTGACCTGTCTCAGTGGACAGGAGCAGCCTGAAGGGCTACTGCCCGTGGCTGGGGATGACAGGGTGGGGCCTGGCGGGGGGGGGGGTGTGTGGGGGGACGGTGGGGCGGAGCCTGGTGGGGGTGGGGAGTGGGGGGACAACAGGGCGGGGCCTGGTGGGAGGGGGTGGCGGTAGATGACAGGGCGGGGCCTGCAGGGGTTTGGGGGATGGCGGGGCAAGGCATGGCCAGGGGTGGCAACAGGGCGGGGCCTGGCCTGGGATGGTGGGGCAGGGCCGGGGCACCTGCAGGCAGCACTGCCCTTGGGAACACCCAGGCAGAACCTTTGCCCATTTCCAGAGGACTTTTCTTCCGGTACTGACCCAAGTCCCTTCTGAGACAACACTTGCAAGCATGTCTTACATTCTGGGGGATGTCTTTCCATTTTTCTTCCCGGTAATGTCCTCTGACACAGGCCCAATTTACGTGTTTCCCTCTTGTAGCTTGTTTGTGGCATTTAAGAAACCACTGCCCAACTCAAGGTCAAGTTGAAGCAGCAAACAGCAGAGACAGGGATGCCCTCCATGCTCGGGCCCAGGCTGATGGGCCCTGTTCCCGGGGGCACCGCACATCACAGAGGGCATCAAAGATGAACCACCCCCCCGTGTGGAAAGCCCTGGTCCAGTCTGAGTCTGTCCTGAGGGTGCGGCCACCCCTGGGGCAGGGGACAAAGGCCTAGAATCTGCAGACAGCGGCTCTTTCCTGAAGGTGTCAAGGTGACTGGGAGCTGGTGCTGCCCCCTCTCTGTCAGAAGGAGCTCAGGCCCCCATGCAGCAGGTGTGGGGTCTCACAGGGCCCACGGCCACTGCCTCGGGAGCACTGTGAGTGCACGCTGGGCACCTCAGGTCTCAGGTCCTAGGAGTCGCCGAAGCCAGCAACACTTGGCTTTAGGATGCGGGAGCAGCCTCCTGAGGTCAGGAGGCCTTGAGCCCTTGGCCTTGTGGGAGTCAGTGGCCATCTGAGCCCCGTTTTCCCCCTCCCACAGGGGGAAACCCGAGCCTTGCCAGGTGTCCTCACCTCTCATAGGCTGGCAAGTTCACAGCCAAACCTCGTCCAGCCCCACAGCCCCTCGGGCACGTTCCCAAGGACCTGCCGCAGCTTCCCACCCTGTCCACCTCGGCGCCCACAGCTCTTGAGAGAAGGCCAACTGAGGCTGGATGAGGCTGGAGGCAGCGAGTGGTGCTCGGTGCGGGCGCCCAAGTCCCACGCCGGCAGAGGCAGAATCCCAGAGGCCCACATAAAGGTCATTGCCGTGAAGACCCAGGCCTGCTCTCCCAAGCACTGGGGTTCGCCCAGCGTGCAGCTCACCACGTGTTGGAAACAGAACTCCAGACGAGATCGACTATAACCTGGCCCGTCCACTGGCCATGTGCTCAGCACCATGGAGGCAGGCAGGGCGCGGGGGCAGCACAGCCCGTGGAGCCGTGTGAGCTCCCCTGCAGCCGTCCGCTCCTCACGGGCCTGGAGGGCTCCCTCGCCACAGCACAGTGCTGTTGGATCAGGTGCCCCGTGTCCCAGCTGACCTAACTACCTCGTAGAGACCAGGCATGCCGTGGCCGGGGCGCCACCTGGGCGCAGCTTTACAGCTGACCTCACCTCTCAGGCCCCTCCCTGCTACGTGGACCCACGCGTGTGCACCCCGTGGTGGCTCCTGAGAGCACGGCTGTGCTGCCACGGCCCCAAGTGCCCAGCTCAGTGCTGCTGCCACGTCCCTCCGCTCAGAGGGCGGGAAACCCCAACACGCCTCCTGGAGGGGGTGGGCGGGCCAGGACGAGCTACAGGAGCCAAAGGAAACAGAAAGTTGAGGCGGGGTGAAGACAAGCAGAGGCTCTGGGATGGACAGACTTCACTTTGAAGCTACCAGGGACGCAGGGGACAGCGCCAGTGACAGGGACCGCAGCAGGTGCGCGTGGCTTTTAGCCTGGCTCCTGGAAGAGTTCAACATGCTGGGCAGAAGCTGACGGTCCCTCAGGTTTGGTCTGAACCTGGAATGTCTGCGCATAACTCAAACCAGCATTTTCCCATCTCAACTCCAGCCTTAATTCCAGCTGATAACTGACAACGTATATACGCCCTGCTTCCTTCAAAATCAAAAACAAGACAAAAGAGCGCAGGCCCCCAGCTGAGCAGCCCAGCACAGCAACAGGTGGGGAGGGGGCGTGGTCTGCTACGGAGGGGGTGAGGCAGACACTTCTGGTGGGGTGGGAAGGAAGGGGCGCAGGCAGTCAGCCCCAAATTAGGAAGGCGCTGGCCCCTGCAGGGAGCGACAGCTGGGGGCAGGCTGTGTCCCCAGACAGGACACACAGCACACTAAGGAGGGGTGGATGCTAGACAGCATTCATGAGGCCTTCAACACAGGAAGCTGGTGCTCACACGCCTGAATCATGCCAAGAGCACAGGCCTGACACAGGAAGCTCGCAGTCACATGCCTGAATCACGCCAACACAGGCCTGTGACACAGAAAGCTCATGCTCACATGCTTGAATCATGCCAAGAGCACAGGAAGCTCCTGCTCACACACCTGAATCACGCCAACAGCACAGGCCTGACATAGGAAGCTCGTAGTCACACGCCTGAATCACACCAACCGCACAGGCCTGTGACAGTAAGCCTGCGCTCACACGCGTGAAACACGCCACCACAAGCTTGTGACACAGGAAGCTCGTAGTCACACGCCTGAATCACGCCAACCGCACAGGCCTGACATAGGAAGCTCGCAGTCACACGCCTGAATCACGCCAACAGCACAGGCCTGACATAGGAAGCTCGTAGTCACACGCCTGAATCACACCAACCGCACAGGCGTGTGACAGGAAGCCAGAGCTCACACGCCTGAATCACACCAACCGCACAGGCGTGTGACAGGAAGCCTGCGCTCACACGCCTGAATCACACCAACCGCACAGGCCTGTGACAGGAAGCCTGCGCTCACACGCGTGAAACACGCCACCACAACCTTGTGACACAGGAAGCTCGTGCTCACATGCGTGAAACACGCCAACAGTGCCTCAGGGCGCACAGCCTGTGGGACTTTCTTCCCTGCCTGAGCAGACCAGACCCAGCTGTGACGTTTTCCTAGCAGAAGCGGCCCAGGCAGACTGGGCACCGTGTTTACTCCAGAGGGGACATCGCCACAGGCTGGAATCGTACCCAGGCCCTCTCGGCCTTACTCCCTTCGCCTGCCAGGATAGGAGTCAGAAACGCGGCTCCCCCACTCGCACAGAGCGCAGGATGCAGCCACCTCTTTGAGGCGTGTCTAGGCTCAGGCTTGGCAAACATGGAGCCCAACTTCCCCTGTTGGCTGTGTCCGTGGTCACCTACACAGGTCCACCTGGGCTGCATGGGGTCACCTCCACCTGATGTGCACCTCCAATGTCCACAGTCCCTGCTGCTGAGGGAGCTCCACCCTGAGCCAACGCCAACTCCTTCCCCTCGCCAGGCTGCCCTCGCTCAGCACCCACCCCCTGCCCACCCAGTACCTCTAGGGGCACCGGCACTTCCTCCCTCTCAGCCGTATCCTGAGTGCAGCCTCCCACCGCGAGCACGGGAGACACACAGGCTCCCCACCCAGCTTTGGGCGCCTTCGCACCAGGGGTGCTGACCACAGCACTTTGGTAAACCACGCTTCAACTCCAGGCCGCCCGAGCAGCGCCAGGGCAGTCGTGCTCAGCCCAGCTGGTCTCGGTGAGTTTGAGGGAGACTCCCCTCTGCCACGGCATTTGATCAGACCCTTTTAGGAAACCAAAGAGCCTGTCCTCCGGTCATGCCCGCAGCAGCAGGTGTCCTCAGCAGGTCTGGGAAGGCAGAGACCCCGGGGGCTGCTGCAGGGACGTGGACACAGGGCGAGGGGACAGCGCTGCCTGTGGCATCTCAGTCCTCACCACGGTCAACGTCTTCCTGAGCCAAACTCTGGCGACAGGGTGAGCTCTTCTTCCGTTCCCTGCCCATGTCCCCTCCCCTCTGGGGGTCAGGTCACCCACAAATCAGCCTGAAGGAGCGACCTGCCCAAGCCACAGCCCTGGGAAGCCACAGGAAAAGAGGGCTTCCCCAGGCACCAGTGGGAACTCTGCTGCCCCCCAAGCCTCCTGGACCCGCTGGCTGGTGAACACTGAGAGCCAGGCCCGGACTGCGTTGCCCACAGCACTCTGCAGCAAGGCCTGCAGGGGGCCGCAGCCATCTTCTCTAGCCAGAGGGGGACGTTTCTCCTCAGTGAGTCCAGGGCTGCAATCACCCAGGTGAGTCTGCGAAGCCTCAGACGCTCAGCCAGGCCAGGAAGGATGAGATCAGCCCCTGGCAGCCAGGCCCACAAGCTGGGCTGCAGCAACATGCCCTCCGCCCACACATGTTCCATGCCAGGGAGCCTGCAGCAAGCCTGGGTCCTCAAAACCACAGCACGAGGGTTGAAGGAGAGGGGACCCCCATGGAATGCCACGGCCCCCAAAGACGCCAGGGTCAGGAGGAGAAACCCCAGCGAGGTCAGAGGTCGTGGGTCCCTGGCAGGCGCCCGTGCACCCACACGCGGTAGTGTGAGGGCAGCCATGACCATCACCTCGCACGTGGGGCCCGAGCGACACAGCTGCCCAGACGCTGCACTGTGCATTATCAGAGTGCAGAATCCAAGGCGATCCCAACGTTCCTGATCAGAATGCAAGAGTCTCAGAGCCACTGACGCAGGCAGGCTCGGGCCAGCACGTGGCCCCACAGGCAGGACTCAGAGAGCGCGTCCCAAGCTCGCCTGGCTTGCCCCGTCCAAGGAGGGCAGAGGTCTGGTGGGGCCGGCCCATGGAAAAGCAGCAGAGAGGCCGGCTGGCAATGGCATCTGGCATGCGGGCCTGCCCACCTGGGCCGTGTCAGGGCCAGGAGCTCATGCCTGGGATCCTGAGGGGTGCAGGGCAAGTGCTGGCCTGAGGCTCCTGCCCGGCATGCGTAGGCAGGGACAGCTGGGGCCAGGCAGGCGGGGACATGCAGCCAGGAGGGTCTCAGGAGGCAGCTCCAGAATCCAGGCACAGATGTTCCCCCTGGGTGGGGTTCTGGTCTAACACAGGTCTCCCAAGAGGGAAGACCCTTTCAATTCACAGTCTGCACCCCCAGACGTTGTTGGGGCCTTCCCCAACCCACCTCTGGGGTCCCCTCTCTGCCCGGGATGTCCCTGGAAGAAAAATCTCTTTCACACATCCCTGCTTTGAGTGGCAGGTCCTTGGCACCCTGACCTGCCACCTCAGCAGAAGAAGCTTGGCCCCAGCACACGCCCCTCACGCTCCTCAGGCCTGGGGCCGCAGCCAATGCCCCTTCTCACACCAGGCAGAGCTGCCCCACACAGGACGGCCACAGCATTTTGGTCTGAAGACGCCAGCAGAATCCGGAGGCATTTTTGTTTTAAGAAAGGGCAGGAGGTCGTGACGGACAGGTAGGAGGCTCAGGCTCAAGAGACGCCCTGGTGGGGGTGGGGGCTTAGAATTAGGGACTGCAGACTCCAAAGCAGAGCGAGGGCTGGACACCCGGCCAGGCCTGAAGGAAGAGACCCTATGCCGCAGCCCATGCTGGACAGGTGACCCCCGTTACGGTGGGAGCCTAGACTTGTGGGCAGCTACTTCCGCCCTCCGTCAACCCTGACAAAACTTCAACATGGCCGAGTAGGAGACCAAGGGGATCCGCCCGGGAGCAGCAGGGGAGACGCCAGGCCAGGGATGGGCGTGTGGCTGCCTCTTGCCCCAGCCGGCCCCTGGGTGGCTGGGTCTGCACGTGGTGTCTAGGGAGCTACCTCTGAGCCTGGACCACACCTCCCAGGACTCAGCCCTACCACAGGAGCCCCTGGAGAGACAGCCCCTGAAGGTCCCAGAACTACAATTAGAAAATGACTAGCTTTTCCTGATACAAAAACAGACACATTTATGTGTTGCGATTTGTTGGTGGTGGAGGAAGGGACTTCATATTTCAACTTTTCAATTCTAAATTTATTTGCAATGATATCTGGAAATACACAGCAAAAACCAACTCACACTGTAAGTATTTTTAGCCAATTATTCTGAGAACAAATCCCAAACTGCCTAAAAACAGCTTTCACAGCAAAAGAAGGTACGAACCCTGCACGAGTTCCCATTCTCTGAGGTCGCGTGGGGCCAGGCGCACCGGGCCGCCTGCAGTGCACACGCAGGGCGGGCCTTATCGAAGTCTGCCTTTGCTGTCTAGAATTCTGGGTGGGAGGAACGTTCCCAGAGACGTTTCCCCTGTGCTACTGTTTTCTCTCTCAGCTCTGGGTGCAGAGCTGCACAGGTGGCTGCAGTGCCAGCAGTCCTGCCTCCAGCCCTCATCTCTCTCCTATGGGAGCTGGGCTGAGAGGGCCCAGCGCTCAGGAGGTGCTGGCTGGGTGGGCAGCCCCTTCTCCACACAGCACGTCCGGCAGGCATGGCCCAGACAAGTCCTCCTCAGAAGCTGGAGGGCTGGAGTTGAGAGCCAGCTTCCGGGCTGGCAGAGGCCTCAGCAGGGAAATCAGGAGGGCGCCCAGCAGTGCAAGGTGGTGAGGAACCTGAGGCCAAGGCACGAGCCCCGAGCAAGCCCGGGGACGAGAAGCGCCAGGCTCAGGCTTGGGCCACCAGGCTCAGGCTTGGGCCGCCTCGGCCGTCCTCCATGGCCACACGCTGTGGACAGAGCTGGCTCCCGAGGGCACACGGCAGCCACCCCAGCCCCAGTGAAGGAAAGCTTCCCACCTGCTGTGCACAGACCCCAGGTTCCACGCAGAGAGAGGCAGTTTCCCATGCAAGGCCCATCTGGCAGGAATCCCCACCATCTCCCTGATGCCTGAAGCCGGAGGACACGGCCTGCCTGTGAGTGCCCTCCGGCTACAGCCCTGCCTCTCTCCAGACCACAGAGGTACAAGGGCAGCAAAACAGCCTAATCGTCTTTCTGTACCAAAACCTACCTTCTGATTGTTGAACAATTAAGTTTAAAAAAAAATTGAAAAATACAGTAGCTATACCACCAGCAGGAAGTCATTCAGCTGAGGGCGTGCAGCACGTGTCCGACGCCCGTGGGAGCTACGGTCTGACATCCTCTAACTCTCGTCCTTACGGACTCTGTTCCTACAAACCTGCTGGCAGTCAAGCAGCTGTTTCTCTCAGTCCTTTTTGTCTTCCATACATGAAGGCGTCACAGCCCAGCTTCGCTTGTCTCTGCCTGACATGAACACACGCTGTCGTCAGCCTGACAAAGCCATCCAGGAAAACCCATCTGACCCTCAGCCAAGACAAGCGTCCACTCTTACCCCTCTGGCCAAGGCCACAAGATAAGAAAGAAGAGCGATCCGAGTGAGAAGTAAAACCACCTCCAGGTGTGTGGTTGTTGGGTGACAGGGTAGCTTCATGTGTAACTTTTGTAGAAGACGCCACACTGAACTGGCACAGACGGTCACACCGACATTTGTACGTACTGCTCACAGCAGCCAAGGAGGAGCCAGTCCAAAGTCCACCCCCTGAAGACCACAGCTTCTCCGCCGTGAGAAGCAATGAGGCACAGATCACGCCACAGTGCAGAAGAACCTTGCAAACACTGTACCACGTGGAAGAAGCCGGCACAAAAGACCACGGCTTGTACGATTCCCTTGCAAGGGAACGTCCAGAATAGGCGAGTCCAGAGACAGAAGGCGGATCTGACATTGCCAGGGGCAGGGGGAGCTGCTGACAGGGAGACTTCTGGGCACCACAGCCCTGTGAGCAGGCAGCTGACTTGGGAAGCGAACCCTGTCGCAAAGCAACTCTGATAGAAAATCGACAAAGTGGCTCTTCCACCTGGGGGTGGTGAAGGACACACCAGGGCTGCAGGCTTCTTGGCATGGTGGGGTCCTGGCTGCTACAACATCAGAACGTTTCCTAGGGAAGAGAACTGTGACGGTCTCTCACCTGCTCCAGTGGCCTCCGTCACACCGGCCAAGCTCACTTCCCAGGCCTTGCGCGTGCTGGGGACAGGGCTGTCGCCCAGACACACAGGGACACCTGTACAGCTGTCTGGGCCCCGACGGGGATGTCACCTTGATCAGCACACTGGGGTCAGCTGTCGCCCTGGCTGCCAGTGGACACTGGGACGAGCTGTGAGTCAGCCAGACTGAGCCGGGAGTCACGCTTCTGTTCAGGATTCCTTGAGTCATTCCTGCCTGTGAGATCCCAAACCTCGACTGCACGAGGAAGAGGGAAGGGGTAAACGCACCGTATGTGCTGTCGTTTTAGTGGTACTTGGCGTCAACATGAACCTGGCTTCTCAGACGCTGCCAGCAGTCTGCCAACAGTAGTCCACTGCCCTCGAGTTATCTTCTCGGGCCAGAACACGGGCCAGAACACACCCCCACCACAAGAGACCAGACCAGCCCCTCCCCACTGTCAGTGCAGCTCGGCCCTGGGAGGGCTCATCGGGCACCTGTCTGTGCTGTGGAGAGCAGTACCCACTCAGCCACTGACCACAACTGTATCCCCCCTTCCCACAGCACTGCGGACGCAACAGACCCTTCCAAGAGGAGACACATCCGGGTCGCAGCAGCCACACTGAGCCTTAGAACAGCTCGGGGACGCACACTGACCAAAGTCACCCCACGATGTAATCAGACAACAATCGATTTGCCAGGGCACAGGGAAGACGGCTGGAGCCACTGTGGGAGCATCAGGGGCAGAGAAAACAAATCCTGATGGCGCTGCCAGGCTCATCCCTGGCACTCACTCCAGCAGTGTGCCCGAGACTTCTGGGGGGGGCTGGAGGTCCTTGGAGCACATGGTCACACGCACACAAGCCTGCAGGGCGGGAAGTGCTGCTTCAGCTCCTTTCCCGTCCTCAGGGACAGCTCCTCCTCGGCTTATTAGAAACCCTACAGCTCACAGCCAGCTGGAAAGTCTTGCATGCTGGATTCTCAGGAGCACAGAGCACCAGTCACTCACTCACAAATCCACCGAGTGGCCAACAAGTGCTCGAAGGTGATTCAACTCTTAATGTACTAAAAAGTGATTTTAAAATCAATTTCAATGGAAGTAAATTAACTGTGTCCTTCTCTAGTTAAACCTGGAGCCAAATGTCACACCACCACAAGGTGAAATTATTCCAGGCATGTAATCGAAGATCCTGGTACAAGCACACACACACACTGTGCACTCACAGTCCTGAGTGCACACTCACACACTTACACACACACCTTCATACGCAGGGCACGCACACTGCCCACACACTCACAGCCTCGTAGCTGCTGCTCTCAGCACTCTCTGTAATCAAGTGCTAATAAGCATTTCATTTATAGCTGCTTCGCCACTGTTCTGAAAGTGACACACCAGGGAGAGCATTCAACCCACAAGATGCTGTGCCGGGGCAGGTTAAGCCACCGCCTGCAGGGCCGGCATCTCATATGGGCACCGGTCTGAATCCCAACTACTGCATTTCTGATCCAGCTCCCTACTGATGCACCTGGGAAAACAACAGAGGATGACCCAAGTACTTGGGCCTCTGCACCCAAATGGGAGACCCGGAAGAAGCTCCTGGCTACTGGTTTTGGTTGGACTCAGCCCCAGCTTTGCAGCCATTTGGGGAGGGAACCAGTGGATGGAAGGTCTCTGTCCCTCTCCCTCTCTCCCTCTCTCTCTCTCCCCTTCTCTGTATGTCTGCCTTTCAAATAAATAAATAAATCTTAGGGAAAAAAATCAAGCCCACATTGGAATGCCTGGGTTCAACACCCAGCTCCTGACGATGGTGTCCTGCTAATGTAGACTCCGAGAGGCAGACAGTGACAGCTCACGTAGTTGGGTCCCTGCCACCCTTGTGGGAGACCTTGATTGAGTTCCTGGCTCCCAGCTTTGGCCCTGGGCTGTTATATGCATTTGGGAAATGAACTAGTGGAAGGAAGCTATGTTTGTGTCTGTCTCTGAGCCTCTCAAATACAAATAAATAAAAGCTTTAAAAAGTGATATAAAATTCTACCCTCGGCCCCTAAAATCTGCTTCATGTCCTGTCCTCTCATCTTTTCTGGTCTTCAGAGCAGCTCAGGACATCGAGGAAGAATCCGGCCACTCCCGTGGCCCTGATGCCAGCAGGGCTTCTGCCCAGGGAGGCTGTGGCAGCCAGGAGTACGACTGCTTCCTGCGGAGAACCACACTGGGCAACCCCGAGCTTTCCCACTTGTCAATTCTGCTTCAGAGCAGACAGAACTTGTGTCCACAGGCTGCGTGTCCTGCACGGCAGGTGTGTGAAAGTGGAGCCACGGCCAGAGTCTGCAAGGGGCACACGCGGCACAGCCTCTCCAGGAAGACGGACTCCGGATCTGCTGCGAGGCACTGTGGCTGAGCCAGAGCAACCCTCCCCCACCCCCGTCTGTGGCTGAGGAGCAGGAGCCCCACAGCCACGCCCACCACAGATGCTGCCCATCTTCACATCCAGGAGGGTGCCAGGCCAACAAGCAGAACAGGACGAAGCACCTTGCCCCGGTGCCTCTGCAGCCGGGGAGGGGAGCGAGCACTCACTTCAGTGCTGTGCTCCATGTCGGCCACGTCCTGGGGCTGGGCAGACCCAGTCAACAGGCCCTTCGCAGCCCAACAGGGCAGGGCTGGAGGGAAACTTGGGTTCCAGATGCTTGTCTCTGATGGCCGCCTAGCAAAGACCCAGCGTCAGAAGCTGCAGCCTTGGCGTTCCTGTCCCTTCCCAGTGGAATGAAGTATTATTTTATCTTAGCTCACCAAGTCACATCATCCCCACCCACACACATCCGGAACGCCCTGGGCTGGGGACTCAACGCCCTGCCTGTGTTAGGGACTCGAGTCCAAGCAGTGAACCCAAGAGGGCGTCCGGGGGGAGAGGATTCAGACTCCAGAGGCTGCCGAGAACATCTCCTGTGGCCCAGGACGAGGCGCAGAGACAGGACCCACGCATGCCGCCTGTCACCTTCCCCTGCGGCTCCTGCCCCAGGCCCGAGATCCAACACCACCCGCCCACAACGGACAACAGCAAGGCCACCGCGGCTGCTCCATCCCTGCAGCCACCACGGGGAGTGGTCCTCCGTGCCCTCCTCTCACCCACTGCTGCTACGCTTGTGTGATGTAGGGCTCGTCTCTCACCCACTGCTGTCACACTCGTGTGATGTAGGGCAAGAAAGTGAGTCCCCAGCTTCCCACTGAGGTACATGACCTTGCGGCACCCCTATGTCCCAGCAGGGCAGGTCCTCTGCCAGCTGCTATTCCTGGGATGGCCAGGGCAGAGTAGGTGACCGGCCCCCACGAAGGGCCCCACCTCAGATTGTCTCCGAATGCACCCTGAAGTTTCCCAACATCGCAGGGGTGGTGTGGACTCAGCAGGACCCCTGAACACAGGAATACTTCAGGTATGAGTAGAGAACGTGGGAAGAACAACACCCTACAAGTCAGAACACTGCAAGCAGTACCTGCCCTTCCTGCCCAGGCCAAGTCCCAAGAACTTCCTGGCCATAGAGCAGGGCCCTGGTCCCAGCAATTCTCAACATATCACCCCAAACCTAGACCTGTGCACCTGTCACCCCAAACCTAGACCTGTGCACCTGTCACCCCAATCCTAGACCTGTGCTGCCACCCCAAACCTAGACCTGTGCACACATCACCCCAAACCTAGACCTGTGCACCTGTCACCCCAAACCTAGACTTGTGCACACATCACCCCAAACCTAGACCTGTGCACCTGTCACCCCAAACCTAGACCTGTGTACCTGCCACCCCAATCCTAGACCTGTGCACACATCACCCCAAACCTAGACCTGTGCACCTGTCACCCCAAACCTAGACTTGTGCACACATCACCCCAAACCTAGACCTGTGCACCTGTCACCCCAAACCTAGACCTGTGTACCTGCCACCCCAATCCTAGACCTGTGCTGCCACCCCAAACCTAGACCTGTGCACACATCACCCCAAACCTAGACCTGTGCACCTGTCACCCCAAACCTAGACTTGTGCACACATCACCCCAAACCTAGACCTGTGCACCTGTCACCCCAAACCTAGACCTGTGCACCTGTCACCCCAAACCTAGACCTGTGCACCTGCCACCCCAATCCTAGACCTGTGTACCTGCCACCCCAATCCTAGACCTGTGCACACATCACCCCAAACCTAGACCTGTGCACCTGTCACCCCAAACCTAGACCTGTGCACCTGTCACCCCAAACCTAGACCTGTGTACCTGCCACCCCAATCCTAGACCTGTGCTGCCACCCCAAACCTAGACCTGTGCACACATCACCCCAAACCTAGACCTGTGCACCTGTCACCCCAAACCTAGACTTGTGCACACATCACCCCAAACCTAGACCTGTGCACCTGTCACCCCAAACCTAGACCTGTGCACCTGCCACCCCAATCCTAGACCTGTGTACCTGCCACCCCAATCCTAGACCTGTGCACACATCACCCCAAACCTAGACCTGTGCACCTGTCACCCCAAACCTAGACCTGTGCACCTGTCACCCCAAACCTAGACCTGTGTACCTGCCACCCCAATCCTAGACCTGTGCTGCCACCCCAAACCTAGACCTGTGCACACATCACCCCAAACCTAGACCTGTGCACCTGTCACCCCAAACCTAGACTTGTGCACACATCACCCCAAACCTAGACCTGTGCACCTGTCACCCCAAACCTAGACCTGTGCACCTGTCACCCCAAACCTAGACCTGTGCACCTGCCACCCCAATCCTAGACCTGTGCTGCCACCCCAAACCTAGACCTGTGCACACATCACCCCAAACCTAGACCTGTGCACCTGTCACCCCAAACCTAGACTTGTGCACACATCACCCCAAACCTAGACCTGTGCACACATCACCCCAAACCTAGACCTGTGCACCTGTCACCCCAAACCTAGACCTGTACACACATCACCCCAAACCTAGACCTGTGCACCTGTCACCCCAAACCTAGACCTGTGCACCTGTCACCCCAAACCCAGACCTGTGCACCTGTCACCCCAAACCTAGACCTGTGCACCTGTCACCCCAAACCTAGACCTGTAGACACATCATCCCAAACCTAGACCTGTGCACCTGTCATTCCAATCCTAGACCTGTGCACCTGTCACCCCAAACCCAGACCTGTGCACCTGTCATCCCAAACCTAGACCTGTGCACTTGTCACCCCAAACCCAGACCTGTGCACCTGTCACCCCAAACCCAGACCTGTGCACCTGTCACCCCAAACCTAGACCTGTGCACCTGTCACCCCAAACCTAGACCTGTGCACCTGTCACCCCAAACCTAGACCTGTGCACACATCACCCCAAACCTAGACCTGTGCACCTGCCACCCCAATCCTAGACCTGTGTACACATCACCCCAAACCTAGACCTGTGCACCTGTCACCCCAAACCTAGACCTGTGCACCTGTCATTCCAATCCTAGACCTGTGCACACATCATCCAAACCCAGACCTGTGCACCTGTCATCCCAAACCCAGACCTGTGCACCTGTCACCCCAAACCCAGACCTGTGCACCTGTCACCCCAAACCTAGACCTGTGCACACATCACCCAAACCTAGACCTGTGCACCTGCCACCCCAAACCCAGACCTGTGCACACATCACCCCAAACCTAGACCTGTGCACCTGCCACCCCAAACCCAGACCTGTGCACACATCACCCCAAACCTAGACCTGTGTACCTGTCACCCCAAACCTAGACCTGTGCACCTGCCACCCCAATCCTAGAGCTGTGCACCTGTCACCCCAAACCTGGATGTGTTCACGTGTCACCCCAAACCTAGATCTGTCCATGTGTCATCACAGCCTAGGTCTGTCCACGTGTCACCCCAATCCTAGGTCTGGCTCCACAGCCGGCCGTGACTCAGCCTGTACTTAGCAACACTGCAGTGGTTACCACAGAGCACAGCTGTAATTCAAACACCCGAAAATAACTGTTGGCAGAGAAGCCCACACTCAGGGCGGCCTACCCCAGCAATTCTCCCAGCCGCATTTGCCCCCAAAGCAAGGAGAGACCCCAGAGGTCCCTAAAAGTTCCTGTCCTGGGGCCTGCTATCTGCACTTCACACTGTGTCCAACACAAGCCCAGCAGAGGACGCTGGGAGCCCCAGCTGGGCTCCTCACCAGGCCTGGAAAACGCCAACTGCAAAACACTCCCTTTCCTCCATGCTACAGAGGACCGCTGACTTCACTGTCCTCTGTCACTAGCACACCTCACCCCTCGGTCACTCAGCACAAACACATCTCACCTCTCACCACTCAGCACACCTTACCTGTCACTCAGCACACCTCACCTGTCAGTACACCTCACCTGTCACTCACTCAGCACACCTCACCTGTCACTCACTCAGCACACCTCACCTGTCAGTACACCTCACCTGTCACTCAGCACACCTCACCTGTCACTCAGCACACCTCACTGTCACTCAGCACACCTCACTGTCACTCAGCACACCTCACCTGTCACTCACTCAGCACACCTCACCTGTCACTCACTCAGCACACCTCACCTGTCAGTACACCTCACCTGTCACTCACTCAGCACACCTCACCTGTCACTCAGCACACCTCACCTGTCATTCAGCACACCCTACCTGTCACTCACTCAGCACACCTCACCTGTCAGTACACCTCACCTGTCACTCACTCAGCACACCTCACCTGTCAGTACACCCCACCTGTCACTCACTCAGCACACCTCACCTGTCACTCATTCAGCACACCTCACCTGTCACTCAGCACACCTCACCTGTCATTCAGCACACCTCACCTGTCACTCAGCATACCTCATCTGTCAGTACACCTCACCTGTCACTCAGCACTCCTCACCTGTCACTCAGCACACCTCACCTGTCACTCAGCATACCTCATCTGTCAGTACACCTCACCTGTCACTCAGCACACCTCACTGTCACTCAGTACACCTCACCTGTCATTCAGCACACCCTACCTGTCACTCACTCAGCACACCTCACCTGTCACTCAGCACACCTCATCTGTCAGTACACCTCACCTGTCACTCAGCACACCTCACTGTCACTCAGCACACCTCATCTGTCAGTACACCTCACCTGTCACTCAGCACACCTCACTGTCACTCAGCACACCTCGCCTGTCACTCACTCAGCACACCTGTCACTCAGCACACCTCACCTGTCACTCACTCAGCACACCTGTCACTCAGCACACCTCACCTGTCACTCAGCACACCTCACCTGTCACTCACTCAGCACACCTGTCACTCAGCACTCCTCACCTGTCACTCAGCACACCTCACCTGTCACTCACTCAGCATACCTCATCTGTCAGTACACCTCACTGTCACTCAGCACACCTCACCTGTCACTCACTCAGCATACCTCATCTGTCAGTACACCTCACCTGTCACTCAGCACACCTCACTGTCACTCAGCACACCTCACCTGTCACTCAGCACACCCTACCTGTCACTCACTCAGCACACCTCACCTGTCACTCACTCAGCACACCTCATCTGTCACTCACTCTGCCTACACAAAAGCCCACAGGCTCAGGCAATCACCCTTCCCCCACACAATTCCCACCATGGCCCTCCCTGCCCAGCTCACAGACTTCTGGGTGTTACTCCTCAGCCAGTCCTGAACAACTGGACAGGGCTCAAAGCGGGTGAAACACTGTTTCGTGGGGACTTTTACATCTCCAGCCTATAGTGCCACAATGACCCAGCCACCGCTGAGTTCATGTGCATCCAAGAGCTGTGCCCCAGCACCCACCTAATTCCATATCATTTCAACACCCAAAAGAAACCCACAGCCCTCAGCAGTCACTCCCCACCCCACACCTCCCCAGCCCCAAGGCTGCAACTTTCTCGGTTCCAGGGGCAGCCGAATTGCACAAACACAGGCAAAGGAACAGATTCTTACTGTCCTGCTGTGTGATGCTCTCCACACAGTATCCCAAGACCTGGATTTTAAGAACCAAACAAGTGATCTTCCTGCTGTTTCAAGGAAGCCTCCCTGTGTAGTGAAGAGAGCCACACTCAGGTGAGAGGAGCTGGGGGCAGAGAATGGCTGTGTGGGTCTCGTTGAGCTCCCCTCAGATCACATCACTTTGCAGCCCAAGGGCACTTCCTGGAGTTTCCCGTGCCCTGGCCTGCACAAATGCCCACTGTGTTTGTGTTCGCACTGGGCAACAACAGCCCACTCTCTGTGTAACTCCAGCCATGGGGGATTCTGGGGCAGGGGGCCAGGGACAGCATAAGGGCTCTACAGGCAGACACTGCATGGGCCCGGGCCCATGGACCACCCGTAGCTCTGAGTGGTTCTACAGGGGGAGACTATGGATTTGGGGAGTAGAGGGCAGGTGGGGTGGCCACCGTCCCCAGGGGTCCCTGAGTCCTTGGTCCTGAGTCCTCCTTGGGCTCCAGAGAATATAACAAAGTCACTACCCACAGGCAGGAAACAGTTCATTAAATCCCCACCTGAGAAGACAGCAGGAACGAATGCCTGTGTCTCTGTGGAACACGAGGGGTTTCTGCTGCCCTTTGCACTTGGCACCAGGGGAGCCCCCGCCCCGGGTACCTGGCAGTGGCTCGCACACTGCTCCCTTCCTACTCTGCAAGCCCGTGGCAGCGTCGGCTGTAAGAATTAACTGTCTCTGCGGCACCTGGTGGAGGAGGACTTTTCTCAGAACTGCCTGGCAGCAGGCAGGAGGACCAGTGGAGGTTTATTCAAAGGGTTTCTCCGGCAAATCTTCAGGACCTCTAGGCAGATCCAGAGTTCAACAAATCAATCAACCTCTGAGTCACACTGGACACCTTCCTGCGACCTGCATGGGGCAGCTGGCGCCGAGCTCCCCTGCCACTGCCCAGCTCTGACCCGCAGCCTTGGCCACACACAGCCACGTCAACTTCGTGACAAGTGCGAGAAGAAAGTCCCTGTTACAAAACCACCAGACTTGGATAACAAATGGCTCCCCAGCCGGGTGTGCTTCTGTCCCCTGTGCCTGCGCCGGGTGCCCTCCCTTAGCCCCCTCCTCGCTGCGGCAGAACCCCGAGGGGACGCATAAACTCAGCGGAAGCTGTCTCAAGCTTTCCACAGTTGTTTTTAATCTTTTTCTGTTCCCCTCTGAATGGTTCTTTGGGCACTGCTGCCCAGAGGAAGACCCTGTTTAGATGAGAAGGGTGGGGGCAGGGTCACCATTACTCAAAATACCTCAGTCCCAACCACAGTGGTTTGAGTGCTGGGAGCTGACGTCTGGGCACAGACGTGAAACCAAGCCCACAAACACACTCTTGTCAGTGCTCAGGAACCAGGGGCGAGCAAACACGGGTCAGGCAAAGGAAACGGGGCTGCCACGGGGCTGACTCCATCAGAAGTGACCATGTCACTCCTCCTCCTTGGTCTGAAATCCTTATCAGGGCTACAGACAAGTCCCCTGGACGTCTCACAGAAATCTACAAGTACCACCATGGGGTTTGGCTCCAGCTCACCAAAAATAAATACTCAGGTGACGCAGCATCTCATTCAATGTGGGAAGATACGTGTGGGGGATGGCTGTTTAACAACTGAACTACACTCCTAAAAATGGCTAGATTCCAGGTTAGGCACATCTGGCCACAATGAAAAGTACGTAAGTAATCTTCATTGTTACTGAACATGTATGAGCATTAACTTTCTTACATAGACTTTCATGTCTGTGCCCAGACGTCAGCTCCCAGCACTCTGCCCCAGAGCACACGGTCCGAACGCGACCTCTATCCTCATCCCGCCTCTCTGTGTTACAAAAGACCGGGGTTGCCGAGAGCAGGTGCCAGCATTGATGACCTCCACGCGGAATCGCTCTCCAGCAGGAGAGGGTGGGCAGTGCACAGATACAGGGCGAAAACAGGAAAAGAAAGTGCTGTGCAAGAGGAAATCCAAATCCTGCTTACGCTTCTGGAAAGGAAAAAGTCTGAGTGGAAATTTTTACATCTCTGGACTCCAAAGCAGCCCAGGGCAACTGTTTCTACGACGAACGACCTCACGCTGACACACTGCTCAGCAGGGGCTGTCCTGGCCACGTCCACACGCGGGGCCTTCACGTGACGCTGGGCCGCTGGGCCACCTCTGGCTCCAAGGTCGACTCTAGGTTCTGAGCCCTGGATGAGCACTGAAGCTACCTACGCGTCAGAGGGTGAAGTGCTCGGCTGCCCACTCTCGAGGATGTGTCAGACAAGCCCCAGCTGGCGGCTGTGCTGAGCACACCTCACCAGCGGCACCGAGAACCACGTGCGCTCACCACGCAAGACTGTCTTGAAGCCTGCTCCCTCACGCGCACAGCTGGAATGGCACAACTGGGGTTTATCATGAGACACACAATTTGAAAAATCCTTGGCTAACAGTAACTTCTTTTGTTCAGTTAAAATTAATTAGTTTATTTGTGAATGAAGGAAAGAGAGCGCTCACCTGCTGGTTCTCTCCTCGAATGCCTGCAATGGCCAGGGCTGGGGAGGGCCAAAGCTGAGAGCTGGAAATGCAATCCAGGTCTCCCACATGGGTGGCAGGGACTCTTATCTGAGCCATCACCATTGCCTCCCAGGGTGTGCATAAGCAGGAAGCGACAGTCAGAAGCTGGAGCCGGGACTCGAATCCAGGCACTCCAAATGTGGGACACGAGTGTCTTAACTGACATCGTTTTTTTAAGATTTATTTATTTATTTGGAAGGTTCACTCCCACAAACAGCAGCAAGGTTTAGGCCAGGCCAAAGCCAGGAGCCAGGAGCCAGGAGCCTCATCCAGTGCCCATGTGGGATGGTGGCATTGCAAGCAGTGGCTAGACCCACAATGCCACAACACCAGCCTTCACTGACATCAAGGCCAAATGTCTGCCCAACAGTAAATTTTCAAGTAACTGTTTTGCATGTTCCCAGGCAACGATTCGTGACTCTCAAGCGCAAGTCGTCCTGGTCCTGGTCCTGTGGGAAGAACCCCAGCTTCTGCTTACCCCATTGTCCCTGCCCCAAAACTCTGCTGCAGGCGCCTCACGTTGGGAGAGGTCAAGCAGGTGGCAGAGGTGAGCCTGGGAGAGGACGCTCGGGAGAAGGACTGAGAAGACCCACCCAAGCTGGGGACAGATGCAAGACGTCCTGAGGAGGCATCCAGGGGCTCCGAGGGGCCAGGCTGTGCTTTAATGGAGATGTGACGAGATGGCACTACTGGGCTGGCCCTTGGGGAACTGTGATGCCGCTGCAGGGTTGAGCTCATGGCAGAAGGAAGGGCAAGAAGCCAGCTCAGCCCAGCCTTGCTTCCATGGCTATCTGATGGACCCACAAAAACACAGAGGTACGGCTGGGCAGAGTGCGGAGGGCAGGTCAGCGCCCAGGGAACTGAAGGAGCAGACAAGTGAAAATGAAAGACAGCCATGAGCCTAATTCCAAGCAGGGCTCCAGGGTCACCCTCCGAGGCAGGCGGCCCCTCTGCTCTCCCTGCCTGTTTGGGGTGATTGCCCCTTGCTCCCTGACGAGTCCTGCTGAGGTCAGACCACGGCAGATGGCGCTGAACTGGAGCCCACTGGGACATCCACCAATCAATTCGCACTCTGCACAGCTGACCTCTGGATGAGGGAGCTTAGGCTTTGATGTCTTAGCCCCTCAGAGAGCCATGCACAGAGCAGGTGGACACGGGAAAGTGCCCTAAGTGCCGCGTCTGAGAGGAGCAGCGCCCGAGAGGTGCGGCATCTGAGAGGTGCCGTGTCTGAGAGGGGCCGGGTCTGTCCGAGAGGCGCCGGGTCTGTCCGAGAGGGGCCGGGTCTGTCCGAGAGGGGCCGTGTCTGTCCGAGAGGGGCCGGGTCTGTCCGAGAGGGGCCGTGTCTGTCTGAGAGGTGCCGTGTGTGTCTGAGAGGGGCCAGGTCTGTCCGAGAGGGGCCGTGTCTGAGAGGCGCAGTGTCTGTCCGAGAGGGGCCGGGTCTGTCTGAGAGGGGCCATGTGTGTCTGAGAGGTGCCGTGTGTGTCCGAGAGGGGCCGTGTCTGAGAGGCGCAGTGTCTGATAGGTGCCATGTAAGGGGCGTCCCCTGCCCTAGGTGTCCATGTGGCCAAGAGCTGCCAGACTCACCTCCAGCAGTCCTCAGTCTCTAGTAAAAAGTTTCCTTTTTTTTTAATGAAAGCATATTTTTTCTATGTTTATTTACTCTCATCTGACTGAAAGGCCGAGCAGATGACAGAGAGACTGACAGATCTTACGTCTGCTGGTTTACTCACAAACACCCACAACAAGCAGGGCTGGGCTAGACTGAAGCCGGGAGCTCAGAACTCAACCCAGGCCTCCCACTGGATGGCAGGGGCCTAAGCACTCAAACCACCATCTGCAGCCTTCCAGAAAGCATTCAGGAAACCAGATCGCAAGTGGAGCAGCCAGGATTCAAACTGGCCCTCCAGTAAGGGATGTGTGCATCTCAAGTGTCAGTAACTTGCTGCTCCCCAAAACGTGGCCCCCAACACCTGCCCCCCAACACCTGCCCGCCCCACCCAGCACCTGCCCCCAACACCTCCCAACCCCACCCAGTTCCTGCCCCCAACAGCTGCTCAATACCTAACACCTGCCCACCCCCTCCACCCCCCAAAAAATTTCCCTTCAAACAGAACAGCATTTAACTAGATTCAAAATTACTGGTGATTTGGACTATAAAGAGCTCCCTACACTTCACAGCTTAGGAGTGAATTACATGGGACAGCCTCTGGCCAGGAGGTAAGAACTTTATTATTCTGAGTACCCTGGTCCTCTTTCTAGCAAAGATGCCCCAAATGCATGCAAAATGCTCAGTGAAATACAATTTGTGGTCAACATCCATCAGCTACTTCTCCATTCCAAAAAAGATGCTCCAGCCAGTCACTTTACAAACAACGAAGATTTCTCAACTCAGATTCCCAAGAAGGCCACCTGGTCCCGGCTCCTGCACCACTTCCAGTGCCTCTCCTCTGCAGGGCTTCCGACGTGACCCAGCCTGGGGCCGCCGACCCACAGCGTCCTCTGCCAGACTTCTTAACTCCTTCACGGCACCTACTGTTTGCAGACTCTCATGGGGCTGCCAGGTGCCCTGCCGCTCACCACCTCTTCCCAACACACATCTGGGTCTGTTGCCGCTCAGCTAACCCCACTCTGCTTTCCCTGTACCGCCGAACATGCTGTCTGCCTGCCCCTCCTTCACAGTCTCCATGCTCGGCTCCGGCAACACCTCCCTGCAAAGCACCAGGGACTCTGCCAAACTTCAATGCCTTCTCCCAAGTCCAGCACAGTGTCACTGCCTGGGGACCACTCTTCTCCCAGGAGGTTCACCTGTGGGGCTGCAGGTTCCTCAAAAGTAGGAGACATGGCCTGGCCAGGTGTCCCCAGGACTCAGCAGCTCAGAGTGCAGGGTTGTTCACCAGGGGCCCAGGCAGTGCCCATCTGCACTCTGTGTTCAGTAAGGGGAAGCCACGACTATCATGAATGGTGGCCCACAAGCTGCTTGTCACGGGGGGCTCTACGTCCTGTGGGGGTGAAGTTAGGGCTGTCTGACCCACATAGGCACATCCAGATCAAAGGGGAATGACACAAGAACCAGAACTTTGCAAGCTGCCCCCAGCCAGGGAACCTGCGCTAATCTCTGCACTGAAGGTACATGACCCATGAACACTTGAGGCTACAGCCCCACAAGGGCCTGGAGGGCCCAAGCTGAACCCCTGGCTTGCCAGGGGCCAAGGGGCCAGCACATCTCACCCCAGCAGCTTTGATGATACTTAGTAAACGCTGCAACGGACTTTTAGCTCATCCGCCCCAAATGCCACGGGTCTCCTCCCACCGCACAGCCAGGTGGCCGGTCTCCCCCCACCGCACAGCTACGTGGCCGGTCTCCTCCCACCGCACAGCCAGGTGGCCGGTCTCCCCCCACCGCACAGCCACGTGGCCGGTCTCCCCCTACCGCACAGCCACGTGGCCGGTCTCCTCCCACCGCACAGCCACGTGGTCGGTCTCCTGCTCCTCAGGAGTACACGTCTTGCACGTGCAGTCTGGAGTGCGAAGCCATGATGGGCCTGAGTGGGTGCAGAACACCCCCCAGCTTCCTGGACAAGGGACCAGGGGACTGCTTCGCCTCTGCAGGCACGCAGAGCCTCACCCTCCCAGCCCAGCACCTGGCTGAGCGCCCCCTCGCCTTGCTCAAGCACCCCAGACACTGCCCGTCCACAGCAGGCTTGGTTTCTCCACAGCCCTTTCACTCTCTGAAACCACTTCTCCATTTCCTTCACTTCGCATTATCCATTCAGTAGAAACCGGAGCTGAGAGCAGGAACCGTTTCTGATGTGTGCACAGACTTGAGGAGGGCCACCTGAGCATTTAGTGAATCCACGAGCGATACGGGGTGCACGCACCCCACTGAGGAAGCGCTAACAGCGGCCAGGCTGGCTCCAGGCTTCGCTCTGCCGTGGGAGGCACCTGCAGGGTGGCTATGAGCAGCCTCCACGTGGCCGAGGGCCTGTGCACACAGCGGGGGGCTCCTCCCTTCTAGACCAACCCCAACCACCCTGGAAACAGCAGTCTGAGGAGTGCACTGCATTTTGATTAAGATTTGTTTCCAAGGCAAATGCTGCAACGCAAGCATTCTACACACCAAACACGATGGCTCAAGATGACCACTGGCTCAAAAGCGAGAATAAAGCCCCACACTGCACCTCACTTCCTGTCAGCTTGGGGAGCGTGTACGGCAAGTGTCAGGCCTCACACAATTACCCCTTGTTTCCAGCCACACACACCCCGGCTGTGGAGCAGCAAACTACCTGCGAGAGCGCAGCATCCGCTCTGCCCCACAGGGCAGACTGCCGGCCGCCAGCTCCCCACACAGCAAGGCCTGGCAGAGAGGACGTCCACGAAACTGGTGAAAATCTCAGTGGATCCCCTTGTGGCGTGGAGTGGCCGAGTGTCTGGAACAGCTCTGTGCTGCCCAGGTGTGAGGCTGGACTTCACTGTGGCGTTCAAGAGCCACAGTCAGGAGCTGGAATCGCCATGCCACACAGGGACAGACCTCAAAGATGCATTTGTTTTTAAGAAGCAATTCAAATGTTACCCTAACATCCTGATAAGGAAAGGGACACTGGCAAAGTACACACAACTCTTCATTTGACAAGAACTCGCCACTGCTTTATCCTGAAGAGGGAAGCTGACAAGTCTACAGAAGTGCACAACGTTTATACTAATGAAAATCTGGAACATTTAAAAATAAATTTTACTGGGCCAGGGGGCTCCGGAAGTGGGGCACACGTGGTGACATGCACGGAGGTGTGGGGAGGGGGGAGGCACAGCGGCAGAAAAGCTCACTTGGAGGACCCACGGCGAACACTGGGCTGGTTTCATCACAGTGTACTTGGGGACGCCTGAACTTTCTGATACAAACATTATAAATAGAAAAGACATTTTAAAAACAAAAAAAGTGTTATGAAGAGCTTAATGGCAGGATATGTTTATGATATTGGGTTTAAAACACAAGAGCCTAAATTACAAATACTCTGTGGTTTGAACATATAAAATAATATACGACTAAAGGAAAGAAAAGAATAGTCTCAATTCAGGTGGCACAAACTGACCATTACACTCAAGGTGTCTGCCAGGGCCATCAGAGAATAGACTTGTCAGCTCTGCTCCCCTCCCCACGGGCTAGCAGGGGTCCCGCCCCCGGGCTCTACGTCTGACCGTCTGACCATGCCTGTGTGGAGGGCTCCAGGACAGCCTGGATGCTTCCCGTGCCTGGCTTTGTTTCTTTGTAGAGAGCCACATCAGCACATTCTCTCCCCCAAACATTCCCACCGCAGGGCCTGCGGCTGCAGGAATTTCTGCTCTCCACATTCCCACGGTGAAGCAGTGGGAGTCTTTTTGTCTCTTTAAGAAAATTTTTTTCAAAATGTAAGTCCTCCAAACACACCAACTTCCAGGAATCCATGGCAACTGCAGAAGCTAATGCGTCTCATGGATAAACCCAGGTCCCCACTCTGTTCCCACAGCAGAGGGACAGAACGGAGGCTGAGTCAGCCTTCCTCCTGCCCCAGACACACAGCGCCTCGAGCCGCAGGCGGCAGTCTGAGGAGAGAGAATAACACAAGGAAGGGACACGGGTGCCTGCTAAGGAGCGAACCCCAGCTCAAGCCAACAGCACCTCCACCTCCTCATACAAGAGTCCAAGGAAAACCAAGGAGCGTATGTACACCCTGGGTACTTCAGAATGCCACCACTGTCTATAACCAGTTCTCAGTCATTCTGTGCTTTTATTCGGAAGAATATCCCTTGGTTACTTTCTCTAGGAACTCTCCCTTCCTGCAACTTCTGATAAAGCAAAAAGCTTACAAATGTGTTGCCCTTATTCTAGAAACCCACAAGAATGCCCAGAATGTTAAAAACAGTTCTCAACAGACACACACAAATATGAAACATTTGGGGCTGGTGCTGTGGCATAGCGGGTAAAACCGCCACTTGTGATGCCAGCATCCCATATGGGTGCTGGTTGGAGTCCTGGCTGTTCCTCCACTTCCATTCCAGCTCCCTGGCCTGGGAAAAGCAGTGGAAGATGGCCCACGTCCTTGGGCTCCTGCACCCACGTAGGAGACCTGGGACCTGGGACCTGGCTCCTGGCACCTGGTGTCAGCCTGGCCCAGCTCTGGACATTGCAGCCATTTGGGGAGTGAACCAGCAGACGGAAGATCTCTCTCTCCCTCTCTCCCTTACTTTTTCAAATAAATAAATAAATATTTTTTTAAAAATGTGAAACATTTATATTTACTTTAAAAGCAGGTAGTTCAAAGGACTCCAACTGCACTCAAACTCTAAGAGGAGGTCGGTTTCACCCTGGGAATCCGTGTCCTTTCCTGCCCAGGGAGGCCACTTATCTAATCTACCTGTCACTCTGGGCTGGGGTCTGTAGCTGAGTAACAACACCGTAGGGTACTCTGGTGTCTGAACAATTCATCTCACGGATTGGTGGTGAAAACAGTGTGTACTTCCTCTCTATGCTTCTTTAAAGATTTACTTATTTACTTGAAAGGCAGAGTTACAGATAGAGAGAGAGAGAGAGACAGAGACAGAGAGGTTTTCCATCTGCTGGTTCACTCCCCAAATGGCCACAACGGCCAGAGCTGGGGCAGGCCGAAGCCCGGAGTCAGCAACTCCAACCAGGTCTCCCACGTGGGTGGCAGGGGCCCAAGTATTTAGGCCATCTTCTGCTGCTCTCCTGTGTGCATTAGCAGGGAGCTGGAATGAAAGCGGAGCAGCTGACACTCAAATCAACACTCATATGGGATGTCGGCACAGCAGGCAGCAGCTTAACCCATTGTGCCACAATGCCTGTCTCTTCTGCTAAAACAGCGACTCCAAGTACCTTGTGCTGGTCTTGCCCAGCACTCTCTTGCTAGGGCCCATGCCCAGAACATTCCTGCACCCTTGGGGAGGTGAGGCAGAGGGAGGGCAACAGAGAACTGGGAACTTCACACCTGCCGGGTGTGTGACCCAAATATGCGAACCAAGACCCACTATGACCACTTCTTTCTGAGAGCTGCTGTTCTGACCTAAATGAAAGTGCAGGGCAGAATGACAACTGACATTTCCCAAGGAAAAGCAGCTCAGTTTTCAACTGTCACGTTGGAAAGATGACAGCTCAGGCCTAATACATGCAGAGGCAAGAAGCTGGCAGAAGTGCAGGCCCTGGGCAGAAATATTCCCTACTCCTTAAGAAAACATCCCAGGGCTGGCGCTGGGGCACAGTGGGTGAAGCCGCTGCCTGCAATGCTGGCATCCCATGTGGGCCTGGGTGCGAGTCCCGGCTGCTCCACTTTTTTTTTTTTTTTTTTTTGACAAGCACAGTGGACAGTGAGAGAGAGATAGAGACAGAAAGGTCTTCCTTTTGCTGTTGGTTCACCCTCCAATGGCCGCAGTGGCCAGCGCGCTGTGGCCGGTGCACTGCACTGATTTGAAGCCAGGAGCCAGGTGCTTCCTCCTGGTCTTCCATGGGGTGCAGGGCCCAAGAACTTGGGCCATCCTCCACTGCACTCCCGGGCCACAGCAGAGAGCTGGCCTGGAAGAGGGGCAACCGGGACAGAATCCAGCGCCCCAACTGGGACTAGAATCCAGTGTGCCGGTGCCGCAGGCGGAGGATTAGCCTATTGAGCTGCGGCGCCGGCCTGCTCCACTTCTGATCCAGCTCCCTGCTAATGGGAAAAGCAGCAGCAGATGGCCCAAGTGCTTGGGCCCCTGCCACCCATGTGGGAGACCCGGAAGAAGCTCCTGGCTTCAGCCTGGCCTACCTCCTACCGTTACAGCCATCTGGGGAGTGAACCAGTGGACAGAAGATCTCTCTCTCTCCCTCCCTAATTCTTTCTTTTTCTGACAAGTAGAGTTATAGACAGAGAGAGAGAGAGAAAGAGAGAGAGAAAGGTCTTCCTTCCGTTGGTTCACTCCCCAAATGGCGGCCATGGCCAGCATAGTGCTAATCCAAACCCAGGAGCCAGGTGCTTCTCCCTGGTCTCCTACGCGGGTGCAGGGGCCCAAGCACCTGGGCCGTCTTCCACTGCCCTCCCAGGCCACAGCAGAGAGCTGTACTGGAAGAGGAGCAGCCAGGACCAGAACCTGGTGCCCATATGGGATGCCGACGCTGTAGGCAGAGGATTAACCAAGTGAGCCATGGCCAGGTCCCAATTCTGACTTTCAAAATAAATAAATAAAAGAAAGAAAGAACACCCCCTGGGGCCGGCACCATGGTGCAGCGGGTTAAGCCGCAGCTTGCCTCCCAGACATCCCACATCAGAGTGCTGGTCTGAGTCCCAGCTGTTCCGCTTCTGATCCAGCTTCATGCTAATGAATCAAAGGCGAAGACAGCCTAAGGTGGTCCAAATACTTGAACCCGTCACCCATGTGAGAGACGCAGACGGAGTTCTTGGTTTCTGACTTCAGCCTGGCCCAGATCTGGTTGTTGAGGCCATCGGGGGTGTGAATCAGTGGATGCACTATCTCTTTCTCTCTCTCCCTTTGTCAGGAAGGAAGGAAGGGAGGGAGGAGAAAAAAACATCCCCTGAGCAGGTCTGAGGACACGAGTCAGGTCATCTGTGAGCTGTTATCTGAGCCCCAAACCCCTGTTCACAGTGGAGCTTTGGCCTTGTGTGTGCCAAGACCTCCTCTCCATCTGATGATTGTGAACAACGTTCTTAAAGGCCTAAAATAAAATACAGGAGATTACAGAGGAAATAAATTACTTTGGAGACAATTACAGGAATGCTAAAGTACCAGTGTGATATAATGTTATGCATGATTTCTTTTTTTATTTGAAAATCAGAATTACAAACAGAGAGTGGGAGAGAGCGAGAGCAAGCGTCCATCCACTGGTTCACTCCCCAGATGGCTGCAACATCTGGGCTGGGCTGAAACCAGGAGCCAGGAACTCCACCTGGGTCTCCCATGTGGTGTGGGGGCCCACATGTGAGCCATCTTCCACTGCTTTTCACAGGCCATCAGCAGGGAGCTGGATTGGAAGTGAAGTAGCCGGGACTTAAACCAGCGCCCGTGTGAGATGCCAGCGTCACAGGTGGCAGCTTTTAACCACAACCCCACAATGCTAGCCCCATGATTTCTAATTAGTGCAGTGACAGTATGTTCCATTTTTAAATGATTACTATCAATGCTAAGATATTTAGATACAACCATCACATGATGTGAAAATATCTGATGTCCACTGGTTAACAGTGACAGTGCTGTGTGATTTGCTTGGCTAACAAGGACACAAGAGAGCCCCACCTGGGCACCACTCACACCTGGGGCTGTGGTTTCCCCAAAGCTCCTGTTGAAACTTGATCCTCAGTGTCAGGTTTGAGGAGGGTGAGGACAAAGCCCTCAGGACTTTGTGAGAAGTCCCAGAGGCTGTGCACTTCCTGAGTCGCTCAGATTCTGCTGGGAGAAGCCCTGGCCAGCTGAGGTCCCTAAGCCTCAGACCACAGCCGTGGACCCAAATCAACCTCTATCACTTACCCACCTTTTGTGCTATTAACAAAAGAAAAAGGACAAGAGCACAGACAAGGAGATGGGTTTTTTAAAAATTCTGGACAATATGTTAATTTTAAAAGTATTCACATATTAAGGGTGTCTAAGCCTTAGAAATAAAGGTTGGAGAGAGACCTGGAAAGCCTAGCCAGGGCCTTGCACAGCAGGGGAGCCATCGGTGGGCAAGCCCTGCCCGTGTGTTATTGTCCAGCAGTGTCACCACGATGTCCTCTCACAAACCTCACCGTCCAGTGTACAATCCGGCAGTGGTGAGCTGTCCACAGAGGTCGCTGCTTCCACAACATCTTACCCCGAAAAGAATTCCTGCACCTCCCAATGCCACCTCCCCTGATCTTGGCAAGCATAAACCTACCCTTTGTGACTTCGGATTTGCCCATTCTGGGTTTTGTACCCAGTCACTTCTCATCACGTGGGTTTGTTTGCTCTGTGAAAGTCACCAGGAGCGGTGGGCCAGCTCCTGGGAAGATACACGGTGAGGCTCCTGCAGGCCTCTGGTCACTGGAGTGTCACCGCCTGTCAACCTTAGCCTTGTTTACTGTGCATTTCTGTCCTGACACCACACGTCACATGCATCGAGCCGTCATCAGCACTGAACCCACAGCCAGCGGCACCATAATCCACGCCTGAGCAGAGCTCACGTCTGACACACAGCACCTTCTTCTCCGGGAGGTGCATCACGACCTCCTTGTGCTGAGGGACACCAGGCAGTACCACGGCACCACGCGTGGGAGCCGTGTTCACCGGCACGACCACCAGTGGCTAGGATGCTGCCTGGGCACTGGCATCCTATATCTGAGTGCCTGGGTCCAGTCCCAGCTCACTCCCGCCTAACTCCAGCTTCCTGCTTACGCACACCCTGGGAGGCAACAGGTTTGGGTGCCTAAAAGCCACACGGGAGACCTGGGCTGATTTCCTGGCTCCCAGCTTCAGCCACTTCTGGCTGTTGTAGGCATTTGGAGAGTGAACCAACTGGTAGAAGCTGTCTTCCAAATAAGCTAGATATTTTAAAGAGATCACCAAAAAGCAGCACAAAATGAGGACACGTGGAAACAAGTACATAAAAATGAAAGAATTTGCTTATGGTGCGAGCTGAAGTGAGAGCAGATCACTGAATTGCTCAACCTTGGCCGAGAATGAGTGCATGGAGACGAGGCCTCGCCACCCCCACAAGAGCACAGGGAGTCCCACACACTGCAGCAACCGGGCAGAACCGCAAACACCCCAGCGATGAGGACGAGCTGTCAGTCACTCAGTTTGTGGTCTGCAGGTGGCTGACTTCATTTCACAGGTCTAGGTTTGTCTGCACAGGTTTGTAAGGCGTGTCTGAACACCGCCCACCGTGTATGCAGACACACTGCGCACCCACTCATTAGCCAGTGGACACCTTCCAGCCAGCGTGAACGCTGCTGCAAGGCCGTTCACATGGAAGTTCTTGTGTGGACACGTTTTCCATATTTCCGGTATTTCGTTGAGGGGTTTCACATCTACATTCATAAGGGATACTGGCCTGTAGTTTAAAAAATTATTTATTTGAAAGGCAGAGGGACTGGTGCTGTGGCTCACTTGGTTAATCCTCCCCCTGCGGCGTCGGCATCCCATATGGGCGCTGGGTTCTAGTCCTGGTTGCTCCTCTTCCAGGCCAGCTCTCTGCTGTGGCCCGGGAGGGCAGTGGAGGATGGCCCAAGTGCTTGGGCCCCTGCACCTGCGTGGGAGACCAGGGAGAAGCACCTGGTTCCCGACTTTGGATCGGCGGAGCGCCGGCCATAGCAGCCATTTGGGGAATGAACCAACGGAAGGAAGACCTTTCTGTCTCTCTCTCTCTCACTGTCATAACTCTACCTGTCAAATAAATAATAATAATAAAAAAAAAATAGAAAGGCAGAGTGAAAGAAACAGATCTTCCATCTGCTGGTTCACTCCACAGATGCTTGCAACAACTAGGGCTAGGCCAGGCCGCAGTCAGGAGCCGGGAGCTCCACTGGGTCTCCTATCCGGGATGCAGGGGTCCAAGCACTCGCACCATTATCCTGCTTTCCCAGGTGTATTGGCGGGGAGCTGGATTGGAAGTCAGGCCTCCAATGGTGCTCTTGCATAGGGTGCTAGCACTACCAGCAGCGACTTAGCTGCTGCGCCACAACACCAGCCCTGGTCTATGGTTTTATCACAGCGTCCTTGTGTAGTGTGGGACAAGATATTGTTCTTTTATTATTTATTTATTGACAGGCAGAGTTAGACAGTGAGAGAGAGATAGAGAGAGAAAGGTCTTCCTTTCCGTCGGTTCAACCACCAAATGGCCACTACAGCCGGCGCACTGTGCCAATCCGAAGCCAGGAGCCAGGTGCTTCCTCCTGGTCTCCCGTGCGGATGCAAGGCCCAAGCACTTGGGCCATCCTCCACTGCCCTCCCGGCCACAGCAGAGAGCTGGACTGGAAGAGAAGCAAACAGGACAGAATCTGGCGCCCCAACTGGGACTAGAACCCGGTGTGCCGGCGCCGCAGGCAGAGGATTATTAGCCTAGTGAGCCGTGGCACTGGCCAATAGATTGTTTTTAAAAACACAGCTGTGGGTTTACTTCAGCATGTATTAGAAGGCTGACATTTGTGACAGCAATACAATTTTCCCTTAAAATATATTTAAATAAGGTATGTCAGTGTACGGAAAATTATTAATGACAGCATATGTGGCTGTCACAGTGATGGACACCTCAGACCCCAGGGCAGGGATGACGTCATGGAGCTGGGGTGTCAACCCAGGTGGAGGGGAGCTCGCCTCTGCCCAGCCCAGCAGACACCGGGACCTTCAAGACCAGGCTGCTCCACGGGGAGCCGTCCGGCTTGCCACAAACCCTCCCCAGGTGGAGGGAGCTCGCCTCTGCCCAGCCCAAGCGGACACCAGGACCTTCAAGACCAGGCTGCTCCACGGGGAGCCGTCCGGCTTGCCACAAACCCTCCCCAGGTGGAGGGAGCTCGCCTCTGCCCAGCCCAGCAGACACCGGGACCTTCAAGACCAGGCTGCTCCACGGGGAGCCGTCCGGCTTGCCACAAACCCTCCCCAGGTGGAGGGAGCTCGCCTCTGCCCAGCCCCAGTGGACACCGGGACCTTCAAGACCAGGCTGCTCCACGGGGAGCCGTCCGGCTTGCCACAAACCCTCCCCAGGTGGAGGGAGCTCGCCTCTGCCCAGCCCCAGTGGACACCGGGACCTTCAAGACCAGGCTGCTCCACGGGGAGCCGTCCGGCTTGCCACAAACCCTCCCCAGGTGGAGGGAGCTCGCCTCTGCCCAGCCCCAGTGGACACCGGGACCTTCAAGACCAGGCTGCTCCACGGGGAGCAGTCCGGCTTGCCACAAACCCTCCCCGCTCAGGGGTGGTCGTGTTTACAGTGAAACCACTCAGGATTTGGAGAAGAGCCCTTTGATTCCCCAACAGGATTCACCACGCAAAGATCAAAGACAGTTCCACCGACATCAGAACATTTTCCTGTTAACCCTGACAACTGCCCAAGACACAGAGGCTGTAATCTGATTTTACAGCCACACACACGGGCGCCCAGTGGGTGTGGCCCGGTCCTAGAGCTGGGGTCTCCAGGAGAGGCAGGTCAGCAGCACCTGTCTGGCACACGGGAGACTCAGAGCCCCACACTGGGTGACTCAGGGAGACAGGATGCAGGGTCTCCGACACCAAGCTGAGCAGACGGCCATGCACACAACACCCAGGACCCCCCCGCGCTCACCTCGACTGCAGGGAACCACAGAGAGGGACCTTGCTCAGCACCTATTAGAGGCTTTCGGCCAGGCCCTCCAAGCCCACCCCACAGGCAGCACAGCAAAGCCGGTATGCCCATGTGATCTGCAGCTACCACCACACACACCTTGGGAGCCGCAGAACATGGAACCAGTCCCACCCATGGGTTTTGGGGTCTGCAGGAGATGGACAAGCAGCCAGTCCTGAGAGCTACTGACAGACAAACACAGAGGACCCAGGAAAGAAAGCAGAGAACGGGATGGGGCAGCACAACATGATTAGCAAGAGCCAACCTGAGAAGTCTGCATCAGCCAAAGCGGATGCAAAGGGGCAGAGAAGCCAAGGACCCGCTGTCCCGGCAATCCCGCAGGACTCGGGAAGCTCCTCTGCTCAGAGGGGAAGGGACAGCTGCGCTGCAGCACCGGGGCAGCAGGACGCCCAGGCCCAGCAGGAACCACAGATGCAGAGCGTGTGATCTCAGGCCAGAGAACCCATCTGACGTGAGGTCACAGCCTTCTGTGGTCCCTCCCATCGAGCAGCGAGCAAAACAGCAAGAGACAGTGTTTACAGAGCAGACTGTCAGCCGGCTGCTGGCTCAGTCCCCCGTGGAAACCGAACACTAGGTACCACAGCTTCCCACGTCGCCCAGACAGGCACGGCCGGCAGAGCTCTGCTTGTGCACGCAGGCCCTGCTCACACCCAGCCCCTGGCTCACACCCAGCCCCCTGCTCACACCCCAGCCCCTTACTCTCACCCCCAGGCCCCCGCTCACACCCCAGCCCCCCGCTCACACCCAGCCCCCTGCTCACACCCACCCCCCCACTCACACCCCAGCCCCCTACTCTTATCCCAGCCCCCTAATCACACCCCCAGGCCCCCGCTCACACCCCAACCCCCTACCCCCGATTACACCCCAGCCCCCGGCTCACACCCAGCCCCCCGCTCACACCCCAGCCCCCTACTCTCACCCCCAGGCCCCCGCTCACACCCCAGCCCCCTGTTCACACCCCCAGGCCCCCGCTCACACCCCAGCCCCCGGCTCACACCCCAGCTCCCTCCTCACACCCCAGCCTCCTACTCACACCCCAGCCCCCTGCTCACATCCAGCCCCCTCCTCACACCCCAGCCCACTGCTCTCATCCCAGCCCCCTCCTCACACCCCAGCTGCCTCCTCACACCCCAGCCCCCTGCTCACACCCCAGACCTCTGCTCTCACCCCAGCCCCCTCCTCACACCCCAGCCCACTGCTCACACCCCAGACCTCTGCTCTCATCCCAGCCCCCTCCTCACACCCCAGCCGCCTCCTCACACCCCAGCCCCCTGCTCACACCCCAGACCTCTGCTCTCACCCCAGCCCCCTCCTCACACCCCAGCTCCCTCCTCACACCCCAGCCCTCCTCACACCCCAGCCCCCTACTCTCACCCCTGCCCCCTGCTATCACCCAGCCCCCTGCTCACACCCAGCCCCCTGCACACAGACCCCAGTCCCCCTGCCCTTCTGCTGCTGCCTGTTTTGGATCTGCAGGTTCCTGTCCATCTCACCATCCCCAGGTCCCCGAGTCCCTCCTGCAACAAACATCAGGTCCCTGTCAGCACAGTGTGCAGGAGGCTGTGTCACCTGTCACTCTGCCCCTTCCGGGGTCAGTGCATACACGGCAGGTCCACCCAGGACGGAGGGGTGACCACTGTAGGCCATTTATAAAAATGCTACTTTTTCAATGTCAACCTCACCTGTACGTAGTTTTTTCTTTCAGAATGTTCTCCGAATTGACTAGGTTCTACCAAGGAGGAGTCGTGGGGAGAAATCTGGACACAGGCAAGCCCTCAGTGGACGGGTGCACCCCTGCCTGCCCTTGTTCGTTTTCACATGAACAATACTGTCATTCCACTCACAGCCAGTTGCCCAGAGCTGCAGTTCAGAGCTAACAGGGCTTTCCCAGCCCTCAGAAGACGGGAAACAGAGACTACCAACCTCAGGCCTCCTTCTGCGGCCACTGACTGCAGCTTTTCATCACTGAACTCATGTCCAGCCACAAGCTGACCATGGAGTCACAGGACTGACCTTGCAAACGGCCACACGACCACAGTGCTGAGCAGACACCCAGCTACAGTACCCAATATGCAGTCACAGTACTGACCACCCAGTCACAGTATTCAACATCCAGTCACAGTGCTGACCACCCAGTCACAGTACTCAACATCCAGTCACAGTGCTGACCACCCAGTCACAGTACTAACCACCCAGTCACAGTACTCAATATGCAGTCACAGTATTGACCACCCAGTCACAGTACTCAATATGCAGTCACAGTACTGACCACCCAGTCACAGTACTCAACATCCAGTCACAGTGCTGACCACCCAGTCACAGTACTAACCACCCAGTCATAGTACTCAATATGCAGTCACAGTACTGACCACCCAGTCACAGTATTCAACATCCAGTCACAGTGCTGACCACCTAGTCACAGTACTAACCACCCAGTCACAGTGCTGACCACCCAGTCACAGTACTTAACATCCAATCACAGTGCTGACCACCCAGTCACAGTACTAAACACCTAGTCACAGTACTCAATATGCACAGTACTGACCACCTAGTCACAGTACTGACCACCCAGTCACAGTACTCAATATGCAGTCACGGTACTGACCACCTAGTCACAGTATTTATTCAACACCCTCAGTAGTGACCACCAGTCACAGTACCAATCCCCCAGTCACAATGCTGACCACACAGTCCCAGTACTCAACACCCAGTCTCAGCACTGAACTCCAGTCTCCACGCTAAAGGCATCAGGTTTATGACTTCTCTTTAGAATACTGAACATATCAGTATTAGTATTTTTTCCTCAGTATTTAAAGTCAGATCACACTAATGGATTAGAAAGGCACTTAAATATGTTAAGCCTTTGTGATTAGTGCTGATCAAATTTTGATTTCTTTACTCTTCCTCTGCAGACCAAACACAGGACCACAGGCAGAGGTACCTCGCTTCTGGATGAAGACTCTGAGCAGCGGGCTGGCGCTCGAGACCGCCTTGCAGAAGTTGTCGTCGTTGTTGATGGGCAGCAGGTCCCCGTGCACGTCCGCGTAGCCGATGGTCACCTCCGCGTTGGAGATGTGGTGGGTGTGCACGACCAGCTGATAGAAATCTTCAAACTTCCCAGGCTTGTGACGATCCAAGGAGAACCTTCGGAATTCAGCCCCAAACTGTAAGGCAAGAGACAGGGCGAATAAGCACCAGAGAACCGCACCAAAGAGAGGACACCCAGTCCACGCTACACACAGGCCTGCCGCCTCGCCGGCCACAGCAGCTGTGCTCTGGGGCACCTCCTCCCCAGCACTGACTCACCCGGAGGACGCGCAGGTCAAGCGTCACAGGAAAAGCCAGCACAAAGGTCAGCTATACAGTGGGGGGTCACCTCTCCTGAGGCCCCTGCGCAGTGTCTTCTGCAGGCCCTCATGAGGCCTCAGAAGACCAGGAGCAGGAGGGAAGCGGGGCTCATGAAACCTCCGGACTTCTCCTAAGGGCGAGGCCGGAAATCTCGCCTGTCTTGCATTTTCACAGGCCCAGTGGCAACATCTCAAGGCACCAGCAGTGGAGGTGAAACTGAAGAGATGAAGGAACCTGGCTTCCCAAATCCAGAGGAGACAGGCTGGGGGCACTGGGCGCTGGTCTCTGACCCTGCCGCAGCTCTGGGAAACACCCAGGGGCCGTGGAGCTGCCTACAGGGCTACGGACCTGACTCCCCACCCAGGACACCCAGTCACCCAGGACACCAGGACACCCAGGACACCAGGACAGGACCTCTGACCACCTGGACATGCTGCTGTCCCTCAGAGTCTGTGCTCTTCAGCAGACTGGAAACCAGGATATTGGATCTAAAATAAACAAAATTACGTCTCTGGCATTCACAAAAGACTTCAGGCATCAAGGGCCAATCATCTCAGATAGTGAGGGGCTGCGTCAGAATCCCCTGAGAATTCGGGGACACGGCCCGAGGACCGACATCTGTAACAAGTTAGAAGTGGGCAGTGGTCTGAGCCACATTCGGGCTCAGCCTCAGACCTCAACTTCCAGAGAGCCAATGTGAAGACAGGTTTGCGAGAACCACTCCCCCTTCTCTGCTCCCTCCCGAGGGGCATCTCCTGCAGGTCTGCAAAAGCCAAAGCCCAGCTTTCAACTCACCCTTTGCTTCCCCAGGCACCCACCAAGGGGACGGCCTGAAACACTGGTTTGAGGAAAGTCACCCTCACGGCTCCAGAACCCGCATCTGGGGGTTCCAGTGCAGCTGTGCCGGGGCGGGTGGGGAAGGCCCCCGCTCCACCCCAGCTGCTGCCAGGGGTGCAGAGCAAACCCTGGAGCTCTGCTCCCATCACTCAGAGGCAAGGGTTAGGGTTAGGGTTAGGGTTCCATAACCCCAGTGCCCCACCAGCAGACACAGCATGTGGACAATGAAGCCTCTTCCACACACTTTAAGACAAAGTAGGAAAAGTCTACAGTGTACGTTGTGTGATTTCTTTCAGATTCTGTCATCCAGGGAAATCACGAAGGGTGCGCTCAGGGACAAGCTGTGTCCTGCTGCTCCACACAGCCTGTCTGTGCGAATTTCCAAAGCACTTTTCTGCTGAAGAGTATTCCTGACTTTCATATGCAGTCCTAGGGCCCCCCACCCGCCACCAGGAGCACCCCTCCCCCTCCCCTGTCCCATGTGGCTGCCCCCCACCCCCCAGGAGGCTGAGGACACTAGCCCCAGGATGCCCCATCTTAACTGCATTTAGCAACACATCCCGGTTTACTTCTCAGTGCTTTTATAAGTTTCCTCAAAATGTCTTACGTCAGTTTGGAAAGAAAACTGAATTCAGACTTTTTTCTGAGGAAACAAGTGTGGTTTGTGTTTGATAACGAGACTTTTCCACTTCATATGTCGAATGAGCTCCAAAGTTTCAACAGAGATCAGAAATGTGATATAATCTATTTTATTCAAAAACCAAATCAATATTTTTATTTCCCCACTATACAGATCAAAGATGCTGCCAAATGAAGAAATTACTAGGTGCAACTCAGTGTCATGTAATTCTTGTTTTCAGCCTTCTTAGCAAAAATCAAAAAAGTAAATGGCGCTAATGACCAGGCAATAAACCCTCAGTGACTGCCTTTCTATGTTTTGCTTTTGACAAAACACAAAGTTGCCCCATTGCACTGTCAGCTAACAGCTTCTCAAAGCAACTGTAGTGCGGAACAACTCTAGGATTACTTATTTTTTGCACCTGACCTAATGAGTGTTCCAAGGACTGGAAGGTTTCCCCCATCTCCTGCTCCTTTTGTTGATGTAAACACGGTGAGTGGAACAGAATGGGACACGGATGCCGCCTCCTTCTCACCTAATAACAGGCTCTTTGCACTAGATGGAGGATTTTTAAAGTGTTTACCTCGAAAGGTTAATAATTATTATCAGATTCTGCAATAACATTTCATTTGTAATTTGATAATTATAATGGCTCAAGCTGGAAATTTGTATCGTAAAAATCTATTCATTTTATTTAAAAGTGTGACAGAATACATGTAACATAAAATTCACCATCTTGGCCATTTTTTATTTATTTGAAAGGCAGAGTTACACAGAGAGACAGAGAGAGATCTTCCAACCACTAGTTCGCTCTCCAAATCTCTCCAAATGGCTGCAACAGCCAGAGCTGGGCCAGGGTGAAGCCAGGAGCCCAGAGCTCCATCCAGGTCTCCCACGTGGGTGCAGGGGCCCAAGCACTTGGGCCATCTTCCACTGCTTTCCCAGGCTCATCAGCAGGGAGCTGGATGGGAAGTGGAGTGGCATGATTCCAGTGCATGGTGGTACAGTAGGCGATGGCTTTACCTGCTGTGCCACAGCACCAGCCCCTGTTCATCCTGAACAGACAGAGCCAAAACTGTGGGGGTCAGTTAGTAGGGACAGCCTTAGCCCGTTTTGTGTCGCTACAACAACAGCAGACAGGCTTTGGATTGGCACAGCTCTGGCCATTGCAGCCATCTGGGGAGTGAGCCAGTGGATGGAAGACCTCTCTTTCTCTCTCTCTCTCCCTCTCCCTCTTCTTCTCTCTCTGTGTAACTCTTTCAAGCAAAATAAATAAATCTTTAAAAAAATAAAAAAGAAGCAGTGTGTGCCATTCCGTGAGTACAAAGGCGGAGTTGGTAGATGTGCCCAGGCCAAGCAATGGGGTTGGACACAGGGTCAGTGGCCCAAAGAAAGTGCTGAGTTTCTGTTGCACATGCTTAAGCATGCAGAGAGCAATGCGAGCTGAAGGGCTTGGATGTCGAGTCCCTGGTCATTGAGCACATGCAGGTAGGTGAACAAGGCCCCCAAGACGCGCCGCCAGACCTACAGAGCCCATGGTCAGATCAGCCACACGTGAGCTCCCCCCACCTGCCACATCAAGATGATCCTCACTGAAAAGGATCAAATTGTTCCTGAATCAGGAGAGGAGGAGGTACAGAAGAGATATCTCAAAGGAAACTGAAGAGGCAAAAGCTTATGGCTCGGGAATAAACTCATGATAAAATAAATACAAATTAAAAGAAAAAAAACCTGAGAAATAATTCTAACAAAAAGAATATTATGGCCACAAGAAAAAACTTTTAAAATTTTTAATTGACCCATGAAAAAAAGTTTTAACATCAATTTATATACATATTTCTGATGCAGAGCAAAGTTGCAGATAATTAAGCACAAATTATTAGGACAGAAATCATTGAGAGTAACAAGAAGAAATCACAGAGAAGAAAGAACACAGTAAAATTCTGATCATTAAGGGGCTGGCATTGTGGCACAACAGCATCCCACATCAGCACGTTGTGAGTCCCAGATACTCTGCTTCCGATTCAGCTCCCTGCTAGGGCACCTAGAAAGACAGTGGAAGATGGCCCAAGTGCCTGGGCCCCTGCCACCCACACAGGAGACCTGAATGGAGCTCCTGGCTCCTGGCTTCAGCCTGCTACCACAGTCATTGCAGCCATCTGGGGAGTAAACCAGCAGTTGCAAGATCGATCAATCAATGTGTGTGTGTGTGTCCCTGTGTGTCACTCTTTCAAATAGATAAAATAAATCCTTATTTTGAAAAACTGGTAAACAAAGGGAAGGAATCGAGCTTTTAAAAAAAGTCTAAGAGCATCTGTTATTGGAAAAATCAGATGTATAACTCCTTTTCTAAAGCATCTAGCTAGATAAACTGCCCACTGCTATTTTGATGACAATATTTATGTACTTTGCAGCTGACCCCAACTAGTATTCCTGCAACGGGCTAAGAAAAATTGTAGGGTGGGGGGAGTCTTGCCTTCTAAAGTTCTTAAGAATGATGACCAACATAAAATATCAAGGCCAATATGCAAAAGTATGGTGTACCAACCTCTAAACGAAAATCATTTGTATTCTCTTATTAGTCAATCAAAACTTCACCATACTTCAGTCAGCACACAATGGTGTGTCAGTCCATCAGTCCATCATCTTCGCTCACCATTTCTCTCCTCTCTGCCTTTCCACCACCCCCCCCCCCCCCATACTCAGGCTGAGAGGATGCTGGGAGGAAGGGGCAGGGGGAGAAGCCTGGCTCCTGGGAGCACAGCCCTCTGGGATGGGTGAGGACCTCTCCCAGGAGTGAGCGAGCTATCCCAGGGTCTGCACGCATCCGCCTGCTCTGTCACTTCACCTGGAGGCCAGCCAGAAGCCAGGCTCCACGACCTAGAGTGCTCAGCCTCCGGCACCATAGCCAAAACAAGCCCTTGCTCCATAAATTGCTCTGCTGTTGTAGCAACAGAAAACGGGCTAAGGCCGTCCCTGCTAACTGATCCCCACAGTTTTGGCTCTGTCTGTTCAGGATGAGGGGAGAGCTCTGGGAAGTGCTTACTGGACGAACAACGCTTGGGAACCGGTTGCTACAACAAGGGGCACCACTTTGCAAGCAGCAAGGGCACAAAAAACAGTCGAAACCCAAGACCACCAACAGCCAATCACTGTTTAAGAATCGCTCTCAATCGTTTCCACAAAAGCGATGTGTTTACTGCCAAAAATAATCAAAATCCATCTTGGGGGGGTGGCACTTGCTGCAGCAGTCACAATGTCATGTGGTACACCTGCACCACAGTGTTTAGGTTCGAATCCCAGGTCCGCTCCCAGTGCCAGCTTCCTGCTAATGCACGCTGGGAGGCAGCAGGTGACGGCTGAGGTATTTGGGTCCCTGACACTCGTCTGGGAAACCTAGAGTGAATTCTGGCTCCTAGGTACTTGTGGACAGAGCTCTCTCTGTCCCTGCCTCTCTCCCTGTCAAATAAATAAGATAATAAAATTTAAATCAGCAAGTCTCAATAAATTTAAAAAGACTGAAATCATACAAAAGTGTATATCACAACCACAAAGGAATAATTAGAAACCAACAATGAAAGAAAGTTTTGGAAATTCACATATATGTGGAAATTAAACAAACTCCTCAATAACCTAAAGAGGAGATCACAAGGGGAATTAGAAAATACATGGAGACTGGTGAAAATTAAATAAAATACATGAAACCAAAAGTTACAGGACACCACTAAAGCAGTGCTGAGAGAGAGACTTACACCTGTATTTAAAGAGGGCATTTCAAACCATAGCCTAAACTCCTGACACCAGCAACCAGAAAATAATTTCAAACTTACCCTAGCAGAGAGTAGGAAATAATAAAGGTTTGAGCAGAAACAAGTAGATGAGAGACTAGAAAACAATAAATAACAAAACTAAAAGTGAGCTCTTTGTAAATATCAGCAAAATCAGCAAGTCTTTAGGTAGCCTGTCCAAGAAAAAAAAGAGGATATTCACATTAAATCAAGAATGAATAATCTGAAAATGAAATAAAGAAAATAATTTTACTAATAATAGCATTTAAAAGGATAAAATTTTTAGTAAAAATATTTTAAAAAGAAGTAAAACACCTGCATGTTGAAAACTACAGAATACTGCTGAAAAAGCTTCAAGATCTAAGGAGCGGAAGGGCATTCGCTGTTCTAAACCAGGAGACTCACTGTTGTTAAGCGGCAGCCCTCGCCAAGCTCACAGGCAGAGCCAAGGAAGCCGAGTCGTGGCTGCCTTCTCTGCAGCTGGCTCTACATTTACCCAGGAGTGTGAAAGACCCAAAGTACCCAGAAGAATCTTGACAAGGAAGAACCAAGCCGCAGACCTCGCGCTCCCAGTTCCTGCGTCCTTACCGTGCGGCACTGACAAAGACAGGCAGAGGTGACCAATGAGAGACACCTGTAGGCTTGTGGGCCACTGGTCCTGGACAAGAACACATGACAACTAACTAGACACAGAGTCTTCACCAAATGGTGCTGGGATGCCTTCTGCATTTCCACACGCACACAGTGAAGCGCCCAGCAGCCTGTCTGACTTCTACATCACTACACAAATAAAAGTTCACCCTGAGGTCTGGCGTTTGCGGGGTACTGGGTAAAGCTGCCACCAGCATGCCACATGGGCACCAAATTGAGTCCTGGCTGCTCCCCTTCCCTTCCAACTCCCTGCTAACGTGCCTTAGAAAGCACCAGAAGACGGCCCTAGTGCTGGGAACCATGCACCCACAGGGAGACCTGAGTGAAGCTCCTGGTTCCTGGCTTTGGATCAGCCCAGCTCCAGCCACTGCAGCCATTGGGGAGTGAAGCAGCAGATGGAAGACCTCTCTGTCTCTGCCTCTCTCTCTCTTACTCTGACTTTCAAATACACAAATCCTTTTTAAAGAAATTAACAATCTTTTAAAAAAATTAACTTAGGGGCCGATATTGTGGCACGGCGACACTGGTATCCCATATGGGTACCTGTTTAAGCCTTGGCTACTCCACTTCTGATCCAGCTCCCTGCTAATGGTCTGGGAAGGCAACAGAAGATGGCCCAGGAGTCTGGGAGCCTGCTACCCACGTGGGAGACCTGGAGGAGGCTCCCGGCTCCTGGCGTTGGCCGGGTTCGGTGATGGCCACCGCAGCCGTTTGGGGAGCGGATCAGCGGATGGAAGATCAAGTGCGCGCTCTCTCTCTTTCTCTGTTTTTCCCTCTTTCTCGCTCTCTGTAACTCTTTCAAAATAATAATCAAATATTTTTAAAAAGATTAACTCAAATTGGATGACAGACTAGATGTGAGAGCTAAAATTATAAAACTCATGGAAGAAAACACAAGATTAAATTTTCATTACTTGAGTTAGGCAGCAATTTCTAAGATATGACATCAAAAGCATAAGCAACAGAACAGATAAACTGCAGTTAATTAAATTTAAAACTTTTCATCTTCAAAGGAAACCCTCAAGAAAGTGAAAAAATAAAGACTGGGAGAAAACATTTATAAATATTTCAAAGGCTTTTGCACCAAGAATATATAAAGAACTCCTAGAACTCAACAATAAAAACACAAACCACCCCATTAAAAAACGGGCATCACAGCACAGCCGGTTAAGCCTCTACCTTTAGCAACCACGTCCTTATCGGACTCCAGCTAAAATCCTGGCTCCTCACTTCTGATGCAGCTTCCTGCTAATGTACCTGGGAAAGCAGTGGATGATGGGCCAAGTACGTGGGTGTCTACCACCCATGTGGGAGACCCGGAAGGAGTTTCTGGCTCTTGGCTTTGGCCTCACCCAGCCCTGGCTACTACAGACATTTGGGCGAAGAATCAGCAAATGGAAAATCAATTTTCTCTCTCTCTCTGTCACTCTGCCTTTTAAATAAAAAAATAAATAATTTTTTTAAAAGGGACAAAGTACTTAAGGAGGCATTTCTCCAAAGAAGATACAAACGGCCAACACATACATACAGATGCTCAACATCTCTCTTCATTAGAGAAATGTACAAAGTGCCTGAGTCACCACTTCACACCTACAAGGTGGCTGCAACAGCACGTTGGTGAGAATCTGAACTCCTATATACTTCTGGTAGGAATGTAAAATGGTACAACCGCTTTGATAAACAACTGGGCAGCCAAAATGTTAACAAGGTGCTACCCTAAGACCCAGCAATTCCACTGCTAGGTACACACCCCAAAGAAACTGAACAAAAACCTGCACACACATGTTCAGGGCAGCAGCAAAGAGCCCAAAAGTGAAAACAGGCCCAGTGCCCATCAAACAGCTGATGGACAAACAAAATGCTACACACAAGTAACCAAATCACAGCCTGACAAAGGGACCAAGTCACGACCCACGCCACAGTGAGGGAAAGACCTGAGACCCAGGCAGTGCGCCCCACATCTACGCAGCGCCCACAATGCACAGAAGCGTGGCACGGGAGCTGAGGGCTCGGCTTTCTTTTGAGAGCGAGGAAATGTTCTGCATTGCATAGCTGTGACCATACAAACCACACAGTCTCACCCTTTGAAGGTATAAATTTCATATCATAGTAATGGCGGTCAATAAAAGAGAAAGTTTGCCTCATTGGTTCAAACTGCCATGAAGGCTGATTGGAAACCACACTCAGAAATGTGGGCGTCGGGGCTGGCACCACGTGGAATGACTGGAGGCTCTGCCTTTGCTCCTGGCAAACAGGGAACCCCAAGGACTCAAGCGAGCAGGCGAGGAAAGGCGGCACCCCAACCCAGCCAGGTCCTCGAAGGCAGCACCGGACACAAGGCTGAGCCCGACCCAGCTGGTACAGCGAGCTCTGCTGGTCCCAGTGGGCCCCACCGCGTGAGCTGGGGAGGAGGGCAGCAGGCAGGCGTCCAACAGGGTGGAACTGGCCTTCCCACGCCCCTGTCCACTCTCACCCCTCTGCCCTCCTCCAGCTCAGAAACCCAAGCTTTGCCTGAGTGGCTTTCTGGAGTCACAGGGCCCTGGAGACAGAATTCTTTTCTCACTCGATGTCTGCCCTCAAGGATAAGTCATCCCCGTTACCAAGATGATTTCTTATTTTCCTGGTAAAAGATGGTAAAATGCCAGTATTTCTTTTTCTTGACACCTAAGAGGGCCTATCTAAACCTACCATAAGCTTAACAAAAATCTACTCGTGTAGAAACATATTTAATTCAGAGCAAGAATGGCTCCAGAAGATTTAAATAAAACCCTTTTTTTTTTCTTTTTCTTTTTTTTTTTTTTTTTTGACAGGCAGAGTGGACAGTGAGAGAGAGACAGAGAGAAAGGTCTTCCTTTTGCCGTTGGTTCACCCTCCAATGGCCGCCGCGGTAGTGCGCTGCGGCCGGCGCACCGCGCTGTTCCGATGGCAGGAGCCAGGTGCTTCTCCTGGTCTCCCATGGGGTGCAGAGCCCAAGCACTTGGGCCATCCTCCACTGCACTCCCTGGCCACAGCAGAGAGCTGGCCTGGAAGAGGGGCAACCGAGACAGGATCGGTGCCCCGACCGGGACTAGAACCCAGTGTGCCGGCGCCGCAAGGCGGAGGATTAGCCTGTTGAGCCACGGCGCCGGCCCTTTTTTTTTTCTATCTTAAAGAAACATTCATTCAAAATTCTTCCTGCCTGCCAAGAGGCCCTGAGTCCTGATTCAGAAGTTCTGGGCAAATCTGTATGTGAGTGTGTGTGTGTGTCCCTCTCTTTCTAACTCTTTCAAATAAATAAATCTTTTAAAAAAAAAGTCTCCCAGCCACCCAGCACCCCCCCCCCCCCATAGGCAACTAATGGTTGTGTTTTTGTGCCCCTCAGGAGACAGTTCACTAACACGAGGGCGAATGCATGTGCTCCTATCGCCTCTCTTTTCTACACAATGATCTACTCCATGGATCTTGTTCACTTAGTTCCTATGTATTTAAGATTTATTTATTTATTCAAGAGCCATAGTGAAACAGAAAGGGGGAGAAAGAGAGGGAGACTTTCCATTAGTTGGTTTAGTTCCCAAATGCAGCAGCCAGGCCTGGGCCAGGAGCAGGTGGCAGGTACCTAAGCACTTGGACCATCATCTGCTGCTTTCCCAGCACATTAGCAGGAAGCTGGATCAGAAGCAGAGCAGCCAGACTGGAACTGGTGCTTCTGATAAGGGACGCTGGTATTGCAAGCAGTACCACAATGCCATCCCTCATATGTATTTTTTAAGGAACCATTTTCTTTATTTTTTTAATTTTTATTTTATTTGAAAGGTACAGAGAGGGGCCAGCACCGTGGCTCACTTGGTTAATCCTCTGCCTGAAGCACTAGCATCCCATATGGGCACCGGGTTCTAGTCCCAGTTGCTCCTCTTCCAGTCCAGTTCTCTGTCGTGGCCCAGGAAGGCAGTGGAGGACGGCCCAAGTGCTTGGGCGCCTGCACCCAGATGGGAGACCAGGAAGAAGCACCTGGCTCCTGGCTTCAGATCAGTGTAGCTCTGGCCATAGTGGCCATTTGGGGAATGAACCAATGGAAGAAAGACATTTCTCTCTGTCTTTCTCCCTCACTGTCTAACTCTTATCTGTCAAATAAAGGAAGGGAGGGAAAGAGGGAGGGAGGGAGAGAGGGAGGGAGGGAGGGAGGGAGGGAAGGGAGGGAAGGAGGGAAGGGAGGGAAACAGGGAAGGGAGGGAAAGGAGGGAAGAAGGGAGGGAGGGAGGGGGGAAAGGAGAGAAGGAGGGAGGGAGGGAGGGGGGAAAGGAGGGAAGGAGGAAGGGAGAGATCTTCTACCTGCTGGCATCCTCCCCAAATACCTGCAACAGCCAGGGCAGGGCCAGGTCAGAGCCAGGAGCCTGGCATTCAACCCAGGTCTTCCACACAGGTGGCAGAGACCCAGGAAGTGAGCCATCATCACTGCCCCTCAGGGTGCACATTAGCAAGAAGCTGGATCAGAAGCAGAGGAGCCAGGACTTTTACCCAGGTGCTCCCTATAGGGAATGCAGCTGTCCCAAGTGACATCTTAGCCACTGTGCCAAACTGCCTGCTCCTGTTTTGTTTTTTTTTTTAAGATTTAATTTTTTATTTAAAAGAGTTAGAGAGAGAGAGAACAAGAGACAGAGAGAGCTTCCTTCTGCAGGTTCATTCCTCAAATGGTTGCAACAGCTGTGGCTGGACCAGGTAGAAGCCAGGAGCTTCTTCTCAGTCTCCCACACGGGTGCAGGCATCTAAGCACTTGGGCCATCGTCCACTGCTTTCTCAGGCCATTAGCAGGGAGCTGGATCAGAAGTGGTGCAACTAGGACATGAACCAGCACCGGTGTGGGACCCGGAATCGCAGGTGATTTTACTCTCTGCGCCACAGCACCAGCCCCCCTATTTTTACAACACTGTTTGCTGGATGCCCATGGTTCTATGTGGGAGGTACCCCCAATCTGCAGACACCCTGTACTTGAGAAAAGTCAGGTCACTGGGGTCATGAACGTGACCAGAGCCGAGGCCTCGTCACGCTGACCAGGGGAGACGCACGGACGAAGAGCGCCCACCAGCCAGGCTCTGCTGGGCACAGGTTTCCTCGCACAGATGTGGAACTTCTACTGCCACGTTGTAAGTAGCAGGAAGCGGATCTGTGCCCCACAACTCCAAGCACAAAGTAGGCACTCGAATCTTCACTAGACTAATGTACCACACTTGTCAACCAGCTTAGAAGTTTGATTGATTGACACTGACTGGCAGACATGATGTCACAGAAGGGGCTCCCCGCCCTCCGTGGGGCAGTGAGTGCCTGACGTCCACGTGTCCACGGTGTTTGCTACTGCCACCGCCCAGCTGGAGCCTAACACCAGCCCACGGTCAGCAAAACAAGAAGGCAATGTTTCAAGCACACTTGCAAATGGTGAGTAAGAAACAAGCCCATGTGACCCACAGTGCACCCAGCAGCTGCCTGAGGGCCTGGGTGCTTTTCCTGAAAAAAGGCTTTGTTTCCAAACTCCCAAGAAGGAGCACAGCAAAGCTCCGGCCAGACTTGGGGGGGTGGGGAGGCTGGGGTCACAACTCCCAGCCATGCCCTCGACAGGGGACCACATGCCTGCTGCAGGCAGGTGACTCCCAAGGGCAGGACCTCTCACCCCACAGCAGAAAGGATTCTCAAAGGAGAAGCTCCATTCACAAGAGAGCAACTCTGTGAGCCCCCAGGGACGGCGGGCCCTCGGAGTGACACCTGTCACTTCATTTGGATTCCCTCTTTCAAACCACTGTTGGGAGCCCACTCACTGAACCAGCATCCTCCTGGGCTGCACTCATGGCTATGGAAGAAAAATGTGGTCTCTGTGCTACCCCGCTCAGAGCCTGTACCAGCACTTACTGAGCGAGCAAACCAGTGGACAAATGAGCGGTTCACGAAGCCTACTCTGCTCCACGCGGGGACACAGTGAGCAGCTCAGAGAAACTGGCACCTGGGGAAGCAGCCAGAAAACGGTGCGTTGGACTGAGAGCCACAGGGACAGGAGAGGAGCACCACAGGAGGGGTCAGTCGGGTGGACACCGACCATCACATCACGAAGCCTCCTGCAGCCCCAGTGCCTCCCCACGCCCTGCGCTGCTCTCCAGCCCTCTCCAAACAGTGGTGGCACAGTGTGCACCGTGGCTCCCACATGAGGTCCTTCTCTCTGAGCGCACTCAGACTCCCCATCAGCTCGGAAGGCTGGTCTACACCCCATCCTCGTGGGTCACCTGCTCCAGGGAGCCCTCCCTGACTGTCCTCTTCCTATTGCTCCCACAGCAGTAGGCTCAGGCCTCACTGTCCCCCAACATGGTATCCACCTCAGAGACATAGGACAGACTCTCTCTGACATGGGGAATCACATCCCCTCTCTTTATGCCTGGTCCTAGCTTGAAACAGGAGATCAATCAATGCTGCCTGAGTGACATGTGCCACCCTGTGTATCGAGGAAAGTGTGCAGAGTGAGGAGGAAAAGCAAGACCTGAAGAGGGAAGGACGGTGAGGCTCTGCAGTCCAGGCAGAGAGCCGCCCCCGCCTGCCCAGCACGGGTCCTGCAGGAGCCTCTCCGCTGTGTTCACCGTAAGCTCAGCCTGGGCCCCGTCAGCCCCGCTTCCCAGAGCAGAGAAGGGCCTGGATGGGCCAGCAGGGCCCAGCCCCCTGCCTGGCACTTGCTCCCCAGCCTCAGTCACCCCCACAGGACGAGACTGCGACTGTTTCTCGTCCTGGCCACGGAGACATCCTCCTTGGCAGACTGCTCGGGGAGGGGCCCCTCTTGGCCACCAGGAAACTCGTGCTCTTGAAATATGAGTCTTCCTAGCCGGCGCCGCGGCTCACTAGGCTAATCCTCCGCCTTGCGGCGCTGGCACACCGGGTTCTAGTCCCGGTCGGGGCACCGATCCTGTCCCGGTTGCCCCTCTTCCAGGCCAGCTCTCTGCTGTGGCTCAGGAGTGCAGTGGAGGATGGCCCAAGTCCTTGGGCCCTGCACCCCATGGGAGACCAGGAGAAGCACCTGGCTCCTGCCATCGGATCAGCGCGGTGCGCCGGCCGCAGCGCGCTACCGCGGCGGCCATTGGAGGGTGAACCAACGGCAAAAGGAAGACCTTTCTCTCTGTCTCTCTCTCACTGTCCACTCTGCCTGTCAAAAAAAAAAAAAAAGAAAGAAATATGAGTCTTCCTGGACCAAGGGCACTTGCGAAGTCCTGCAGGTCATCGGGGCACGGACAGACACTCTGCACATCACCAGAGTGGGCCCTGGGCGGTGGGAGCAATCACGCAGAAGCACACGCAGGGCGCCAACAGAAGCGCTGCTCTGGACACGGTCAGAACCCAAGCAGAGTATGCAGAGCAACAGCTGCGGGTCGAAAAGAACAGCCACAGCAGCGAGCCTGCTGCCCTCTGCGCTGGGCACCTGCTCTGGGCAGTGTTCCCCGAGCCAGCAGCCTCAGCCCCCAACCGCCCCAGGCCACGGGGATTCTCAAAAGGTTCAGGGCTAAAGGTTGAAAAAGTCATCAACAGCCCAGTGCCATCTGCCTATCACAACTGCAGTGCCAGCCAGGGCTCACCCTGCCCAGTGCCACCCACCTATCGCAACTCCAATACCAGCCGGGACCCACCCTGCCCAGTGCCATCCGCCTATCACAACTGAGATGTCAGCCAGGGCCCGCCCTTCCTAGTGCCATCCGCCTATCACAACTGAGATGTCAGCCAGGGCCCGCCCTTCCTAGTGCCATCTGCCTATCACAACGGAGATACCTGGGGCCCGCCCTGCCCACTGCCATCTGTCTATCACAATTGGGATGCCAGCTGGGGCCCGCCCTGCCCACTGCCATCCGCCTATCACAACTGAGATGCCAGCTGGGGCCCACCCTGCCCACTGCCATCCCTCTATCACAACTGGGATGCCAGCCCGCCCTGCCCACTGCCATCCGCCTTTCACAACGGAGAGGCCAGCTGGGGCCTGCCCTGAGCTGGCACAGAGTGCACAGTGCCAATCATTAACCAACCTGCCTTGGTGGGGCTGGGGGTTGCCAGGGGCTACACAATGTGTAATCACAAACTGAGAAATGAGAGGCCATGTGGAAAACAGGCCCTCTTTTAAACTGGACATACAGCGAAAGGGAACAACTGGGTGAGGAGCAAGGGCAGAGTGGGCTTCACCCCAGCACAGGGACTCAGGGCAGCCGCAGCCAGCCCCGCAGGACCCCCAGTGCGTCAGATGCTGCAGGGAGACCCACAGGCCCTTCATCTGGGGTCCTGGATCACCAGAACACAATTCCAGAGGCAAGGCCCTGTGTTACTAGGGGCCCAGGCACTGGCAGGGGACAGTCAGACAGGGCTGGGGGAAGCCTGACCGGAAGATTTAAGTGGGCCACCTCTGATCTCTGGGGGACAGAGCTGTGCTATGTGTGGGCACCTGCCTGCCCCACAGAAAACTGGGGGGAGAGAGGAAGAGAGAGAGGGAGGAAGAGAGAGAGGGAGGGGGAGAGAGAGAGAGAGGGAAGGGGGAGGGAGGGAGGGAGGGGGGAGGAAGGAAGGGAGGGAGAGGGAGAGAGAAGAAGAGAGAGAGGGAAGGAGAGGGAGAGAGAGGGAGGGAGAGGGAGAGAGAGGGAGGGAGAGGGAGGGAGGGAGAGAGGGACAGAGAGGGAGAGAGGGAGGGACAGAGAGGGAGGAAGGGAGAGAGAGAGAGAGGGAGGGAGGGAGGGGGAAAGAGAGAGAGAGAGAGAGGGAAGGGGGAGGGAGGGAGAGAAAGAGGGAGAGAGAGAGGGAGGGGGAGAGAGAGAGAGGGAAAGGGGGAGGGAGAGAAAGGCAGAGAGGGGGAGGGAGGGGGAGGGAAGGAGGGAGAGGGAGGGAAAGATAGGGAGGGAGAGGGAGAGAGAGGAAGGGAGGGAAGGAGAGAGAGAGGCCGTCAGTATGGGACTTAGCAGTAGCACGCTGTGGATGGCTTCTGGGGCCGACATGTCGAGACACAGTTTAAAACCAGGCCACAGACCTGTTGAGTCAGATGGGGTGGAGCCCAGCCCCTTCCGGTGCCCTGTCCACCCACCACAATCCACAGCAATGATGGGTAGCTGCCGGCACCTGCAGAACTGCCTGGACAAGCACAGACTGCCCAGGTAACTGCTGGGCTAAGAACCACCTGTCCCCGTGGCCCCTCTGAGCACGGGCACCCCCACACACCCGCTCCTGTCTCTGGTCACGCATGCTCCATGGAGCATGTAGCGCTCTAGACGCGCAGCCCACGGCTCGGCAGACAGGACGCACTTGGTGCCAGGCCGAGTCCGTGCCTCTCTCTTCTTGCAGACCAGAAAACGTGGCTGGCCTGGGACACTACAGAAACCTGCCTGGAGCTCCTGGCCTGGCAGGTGAAAGAGCTGAGACTGAACTCTGAATTCAGACCAAAGAGCTCCAAAGGTGGCGGCGAACTCCACGGGGAAGGTCAGGGACAGGGCCATCCCTTGCGGGAGGGACGAGGCGGGGCCCGACCACCAGGGAGCTGCTGAAGAGAACTGAGCACAAGGGCACAGATCCTACGCTGAGGCTGGACAGGGGACAAAGGGAAGGTGTGAACCCAGGATGCCCACCTGCCTCTGCCTCACAGGACTCTACAAGACATAAGGGAGAGGGCCACATGCCCCCGTGAATTCACACAGACAGTGGGTTCTGCAGATGGGCAGACCCGGACACACAACAGAGCAGCCTCATGAACAGTCAGGCCCCAAGATGGCACACTGGGCTCCAACCCCCTGCTATGACAGCATAACTCCGGAAAACACATTTCCCTTCTCTGAACCTGCTCCTGTGCAAGACAGGGCCGCCATAGGATCCAAGACCAACAGGCTCTGTGCTCCACACAGAAGCTGCTGGGACTGGGAGCAGCGTACCCAGCCTGTCTGCTGTGGGCTACAGAAGGCACGCAGCGTCTCAGGATCATGCGCTGGCTCTTGAGCCCTCCAGAGACCCACGGTGGCACATGCGGGGACAGGACCGCTTCTGTGGCACAAGCAGAGGGTGCAGTGGCTGTGGCTCAGACCACACTTCCCAATTCCTGAGCAGGAGTCCGCTCTCTCAGACCTGTCCCTTCCACTGCTGGTAGGCAGCTGTTGCTCAAAACCATTTTTCAAAACACAACACCCTTTTCCATGAGAGAAAAGCTGTGCACACAGCAACTAAACCAGGGTGCACCGAGTGACTTGTCTGTGCCAGGGGCCCGGGTCACCAGCAACACTGTGGCCACTGCTGCAGAGAACAAAGGTTTGTGCTCAACTCTGCACTCCTGCTCCCACCCCACCTGCCCCAGACTGCACACACTGCCAAACATGGCCCACACCAGTGCTCAGAGCAGGACCCAGGCCTGGCTGCAGGAACAGGGAATGTCACAGGGTGCAGTCCAGCCCTGAGCCAGTGTGCAGGGGATGCCGGCACAGGAGGGGGCTAGACACGTGGCCTGCCCTCAGACCAGGAAGGTGGTGTCGTTTTCCAGGAGTTGTAGTCACGGGATACAGGACGATGCCCTAATGGAACTGGTGGCTTAAGACTTAACGCAACTGGTTCACAGCCTCTCTCACCCTCAGAGTCCTCATCACAGCCAGGATGCCTTCAGGTGCCGTTGAGTACCCACAAAAAGCAGGCACAAAGCCTGGCACACAGCTGCTGTCCCAAGAAGGAACACTACAGCAGGGAAATTTCATTTTTTTAAAGATTATTTGAAAGGCAGAGTCACAGAGGGATAGAGGCAGAGAGAGGTCTTCCATCTGCTGGTTCACTCCCCAGATGGCCGAAACAGCTGGAGCTGCACCAATCCAAAGCCAGGAGCCAGGAGCTTCTCCCGGGTCTCCCACACAGGTGCAGGTGCCCAAGGACCCGTGCCATCTTCTGCTGCTCTCCCACCATAGCAGAGAGCTGAATTGGAGATGGAGCAGCTGGGACTCAAACTGGCGCCCATAACGGATGCCAGCGCTGCAGGTGGCAACTCTACTTGCTACGCCACAGCACCAGCTCTATGGGAAATTTCATTTAAACACGAGAACATCACGGCCCCCTGCACTCTCTTCGTGCCTGGTGACAGCATCTCCCTGCAGACCTGACCAGGCTCTTGGGCCAGGGCAGGAGGGGATGGGATGGGCCCCCAGAGAACTCCATACCCCAGGAACAACTTCAGGAAAACCCCACAATGCCACGACTCACCTACTCAGCACCCACTGCTGGCTTGGACCAGGCTGTGACCTGGCTACTACCACCTGGTTCAGGGAGGCACCACCAGCCCCAACCTGCCTCGCCCTGCCGCAGCTACGAGGGCCACAGCCCCGGGAAGCTGCTCCCGTGTGGCAGTGGTTGGAGGACACACGATCTTCACGGCCGAGACGCCAGGGAGCGCCTCTCCTGAGACGTTTTCACCACAGTGCTGCTGTCTCTCCAGGTACGGTGCCACCTTCCAGGCAGAGAATCCCACCTCCAGAAAAAGGAGCATGTGGTGCACAGTTTTCAGACGGCACAGGTGCCCTAGCGACAGAGCATTCAACACAGCATGACTCAGGGGCCACGGCTGCACCAGGACAGGTCCTGATGGGCCTGGGGTGACCACAGGCCACGGGGGTCAGGGCAGGGTACCACAGCCTCCACTCACAGGGGACCACGGTTCATGCAGCAAAGACTGCTGTCTCACTTCATGCCTGCGAGAGTGAGGCATGGCAGACGGGGCATGGAAGAAGATGCCTCAGGCCCCTGTAGCATCAGAATCTCCTCTAGGCCAGCTGACCCTCTAACCTCAACTGCTTCAATGCCCCCACAGCCCTTAACCACTGGCCACTGAGGGCCCTTCCACTCTGGCACCTGCCCTACTTGAGGGGAAACCTTCCTGGACCTGTTAGCACCATCCATCCTGTATCAGAAGCAAAGGCAGAGAAACATCTGTCAATGTGGAACTGATGCAGGTGACAAGACAGAGTAAAGGGGCTGGCGCGGGAGGTGGGACACACGGAGCCTCGTCAGCACCCTCAAGTGATGAGCTGCCCATGGGACCACGCAGGCACACCACCTGGGGCAAAGGCAGAGGGAGAGCCCTGGGCTTCTGCAGGTTCTCAGAGCTCACCACACACAAAGTGCTACACATCTGTGTCACACATGAGACCCAGAGTGGGCACCACAGAGGAGTCCCAGGACTTGCTGTGTGGCACCAGGCCCACTCTCCACCCACCAGAGGGCCCCAGGGAATGACCCATTGCTGTGCGCTTACAGAAAGGCCAGCTCTGAGCGTCAGAGGATGGCAGCCCGAAAGCCATGACTGATCTTCTGCCCAGTCCATGCACTGAAGAGCAACACGGGTGCACAGCCACCCAAGGACGCAGACCTGGAAACAACCCACTCCTCTGCCAACAGAACAGATAAGCAGGCATTAAAATAATGCAAGGCCAGGTTCCACTGCTACACATAGCATGGACGGACTGTGTGGACGCTGGGCTGAGCAGAGCAGCTCACGGCGCAGTCTGGGAACTCTGTCTAGGCTTGCCGGGGAAGACAGACAACACCATAAATTTACTGTGGATGAACCACACGGGAGAGCCCAATGGCCCAGGCTGAAACCACCTGCACTTCGGGGGTTTTCAAAGCCTCTTTCTGGGGTGGGCATTGTGGCACTGCAGGTTGGGCCACTGCTCATGACTGCCGCATCCAGTACCAGAGCGCCAGTTCAAGTCCCGGCTACATGGCTTCCGATCCAGCTCCCTGCTATGCGCCTGTGAAGTAGCAGACAACAGCTCAGGTTAGTGAGTCCCTGCTGGCTACGCGGGAGACCTGGAGTTCCCAGCTCCTGGCTTCAGCTTGGTCCAACCCTGACTACTGTGGCCATGTGAGGAGTGACTCCCCGTCACTCTGCTTTCAAATAAACAAAACTTTTTAAGGCTAAAAAGACTAAAAAGCCTTTTAATCCATCAAGGAAAATGCTACACATACAGCCCAAACACAGCAGACCCATTTTGGTTGAAGACGGGGACTGGAGCATCACCCTAAGACCTCCCTGCTGTGAGCACAAGGAGTGTGGATGGAGGGGGGAGGGGGGAGGAGAGGGTGAGTTGGAGAGGAGGGGAGGGGAGGGGAGGGAGATGAGGGGGAGGGAGAGAAATGGGGAGGAGGGAAGGGGAAGGAGGGAGGGAGAGATGGAGAGGAGGGGAGGGGGGAGAGAGAGATGGAAAGAAGGGGGAGGGAGATAAATGGGGAGGAGGGGAGGGGAGGGGTGAGGGAGAGATGGAGAGGAGGGGAGGGAGGGAGAGAAATGGGGAGGAAAGGATGGATGGGGGAGAGAAGGAGGGAAAGGAGGGGAGGGGAGAAAGAGATGGAGAGGAGGGGAGGGGGAGAGGAGGGGAGGGGAGAGAGGGAGAGAAATGGGAGGACAGGATGGATGGGGGAGGGAGGGACGGGCTCTTGTACTCAGGGACCAGGGGATGCTAACAGTCAAAGATGCCTGGAGATGTGCACTGGTCCAGCTCCCTGGCTCCTGGAGCACCTGAGGAAGCCAAGTGATTCTGGAAGAGGAAGTCACAAGACTGACGTGCCTGACAAAGCAGGACACAAGCGCCAACCCTGAAGACAGAGCTGGCGAAAGCAGGCTCTCAGCTTGCAACTGAGGCAGAGGCAGAGACAGAGAGATCCCGTCCACTGGTTCGCTCCCCAAATACCGGCAGTGTGCAGGGCTGGACTGGGCCAACGTCAGGAGCTGGGAACTCAACCCAGGTCTCCCGACCCAAGTCCCTGAGCCATCAGACACCTCCCAGGGTGTGCATTTGCAGGAAGCTGGAGTCAGGAGCCAAAGCCAGGAACTGAACCCAGGCAGTCCAATGTGAGATGCAGCTAGGTTAAATGCCTACTCCAGAAACATGGATTCTTAATTTCCAAAGGTCCTTGGTTTTGCTTAGCTCATCCTGCCGCCTCCCATGACACCAACACGTTACCTTCACAGGCACTGGACCCTCGGAGATACCCTGAGAATTAGGCCAACTGTACATCAAGTTCAGAGGTATTTCAAAAAATGTATGGGAATTGAATTTAAAAGCAAGTTTATTTGAGTGCAAGAATATTGAAACTCATTTATATTTGTTATCTTCCTCAAAAAGTAGGTATTTTCTTTTTTTAAAATTTTTGACAGGCAGAGTGGACAGTGAGAGAGAGAGAGAGAAAGGTCTTCCTTGGCCATTGGTTCACCCTCCAATGGCCGCTGCGGCTGGCACATCGCGCTGATCCGAAGGCAGGAGCCAGGTGCTTCTCTTGGTCTCCCATGGGGTGCAGGGCCCAAGCACATGGGCCATCCTCCACTGCACTCCACTGTACTCCCTGGCCACAGCAGAGAGCTGGACTGGAAGAGAGGCAACCAGGACAGAATCCGGCGCCCCAACCGGGACTAGAACCCAGTGTGCTGGCGCCGCTAGGCGGAGGATTAGCCTGTTGAGCCACGGCACCGGCCCAAAAGTAGGTATTTTCTAAAGCGAAATCCAGTTGTGCTTCATCTGAATTCAACACAGTGAACATTCACTGGGTACCTACTGTACACAAAGCACAGCTCTTCATGCTGTAGGTGCTGATTTTGCCTGAAGCATCCCACTGGGAAACGCTGTTCCTCCCAGCACACTAGACCACCAAGGGAAGCCCCCAGGTGGGGAAAGGGTGGTGCTTCCACCCTTCTGGAGACAATGCCTAGTGAAGGCACCTGGCCTACTGCCTAAGACACCAGTTAGGATCCCAACCCCACACCACAGCACCTGACTTCTCCTTCCAGCTTCCCGCCAAAATGGACGTTGTGAGGCAGAGTGACAATTCAAGTAACTGGGCTCCTCTGCCAGGCAGGAGACAGACGTGGGGTCCTAACTGTGTCGTGAGCACTAGGCCCAGCGTCTTCACTAGGTGTTGCCTATACCAAACACCCACCTCTCCACAAACTGTTTGAAGGACTCTCACATATTGGTCGGGTTGCTGTGTAAATGATAAGAAATGCTTCAGCGGGCAGCGCCCAGCTTGGGCCACCCTCTCTATCCCAGCCTGCAAGGAGCAACCCCAGAGCAAGGCTTAGGCATGTGCTGGGAGAAGACCCTGGGGCCACACAGGAGCACGGCACTCCCAGGCTCAGGGTGCAGCTGAGATGTGCCAAGACCAAGTGGGGAGCCAATGTGAAGATCTGCAAGCATAGCCACCCACAAACCTAACATCCCAGGATGCTCTGCGGCTGCCATTCCAGGAACCCCCTTGCTGCCCCGATAAGACTCCTGCACGGGAAAGGGTAGACGCCTTCCTCACGGCACTCACTCCAGACGTGACTGAAAGAGCTTCGGAGACTGTAAGTGGCTCCATCCCCAAGTCCCTGACATTCAAACAACTCAGTCCTGTGCCTGAGTGTCACAGGCCCTAAGAAAGGCCCTAACCCTCCGGCTAGCTGGGGTGCCCCCAAGACAGCCATCGGGAGTCTGCTGCTCACAGACCCTCAGAGGCTAGCACCTCCTGGGCAGGGCCTGTCAGTGGCCGGCAGACTGACCCCACCTGGGTTCCTTCATAAGAGTCTCCCACAGCTGAAGTCACAGAACCTGTTTAAACAGACATACAAAAAATAAAACAAAACCAGAACCTTAAAAGGGTGTAGCTGGCACATTCAAGTGAGTCAAACCATGTCCAGGCAGTTCTCAACTGGCCCACGGGAGGCAAGTCCCCAGCCACCCAATGGGGATGCCTGACCCAGGTCCCATGCTGGCAGCTGTCTCATCACACCAGGCAGAAGGGTGTGTCCCCACAGGGCCAGGAAAGCCAACAACAGCTTAGCCTGAGATAAGATCTTGGGGACCTGAGCAGAAGTGCAAACTTCAAAAGCTGTACTCAGGGGTTCTCCCCCCAAATGTCCAGCTGTCCCCAGCAAGACCTGGCCAGCCACATCATCAACCAGGCCACCACACTGCTCCTCACACATTCACCCTCCTGGAGGGCCCAGGTCCAATGCCCAGGGCAAGCGTGCCAGTTCCACTCGGCACCTGACACCACCCACTCTCAGCAGCCTCCATGGCAAGCAGCTCCCATAAATCAACAAAAAGTCAGAACACTGATAGAAAAAAAAGGCGCAGGACAAAGACAGGCAGTTAAAAACAGATGTACCAATAGCCATCAGACAGGAGAATTTGCAACTCACAAATAAGAAACACACATTAAAACAGTGGGATGCTATTTCGCCTCCCTAACTGGGAAAGAACGTGCTGAAAGAGGAAGGAAGAGAGGGTGGACAGCCAGGAAACAGAGTCCATAGCCTGGCAGAAGAGACTTTCTGGAAGAAAATTCAGCAATACGTATTCAAAGCCTTCACCCAGTAATTTCACTGCGAGAAGTCTGTCCTAAGGGAACAGGAAGAGTTCTGCCCTGATTTAATAGAATCAATAATCTTTATATACTTCATCTAAGTATTTTCTATGCATGGCTTTAGATAAAGGCTTCAATGTAAAAACATCACAGCTGCTTACCACGGAAATTAATGAGAAGTATATTGGTGAAATTTTCATGGTTAGACATGGGATGGCATACTATGCAGACATTTTACAAAAACTGCTTTTTAAAGACATTAATGACACATACACACCAAAAAACAAAACAAAACAAAAAAAAAACCAAAAACCTGCTTGTAATACACTACTAAGCTTGAAGGCATAAGCAGGCCACCAAACAAGGTGTCCACATGACACAAGTTCTAGAAGCCAAAAGTGTTACGCATACAGAAGGTGTCTTGGGGCCAGCACTGTGGCATAGCGGGTAAAACCGCCACCTGCAGTGCCGGCATCCCATAGGGGCTCTGGTTCGAGTCCCGGCTGCTCTACTTCCAACCCAGCTCTCTGCTGTGGCCTGGGAAAGCAGCAGAAGATGGCCCGAGCCCTTGGGCCCCTGCAACAGGAATACCTCACGTTTACCTCGCCATGCTCAGCTGTGGTCCCTGAGTACAGAGATAATGTATTTGTGTGGAATTCAAAAAGTGCAGTACAAGGAAGCACAAGGAACATCCTTCTCCCCACCACAAACCCTGCACGGTGCAGAAAGCCCTTAGTCCACGCTCTGAACCTAACTGTGGCACCAGCACCGTGACAGCGCCAGACGGAGCCCGGCCTGGCAGGCAGTGGGACAGCTTTACAGAGCACGCAGCAGCCCAGAGCAGAGTCTCAGCATCTGCAGATCGGGACACAGAGGCCCAGAAGGTGTGGCCTGGGATCCCATGCAGTGGGTCATCAACGCGCAAGCCAGGAGAAAGCTGAGACCAGGGTCCTCCGCAGCCAGGAGGGGCTCTGGGCTGGGCTCCTCTGTTGCTGGAGACTGCAAGTGTGTGGATGATGGTGGGACTGGACACAGCAGGGAGTCCGTGGCACTGCTGAGTTATAAGGTCCTGCGTAGTTTCCAGTCTTCTCAAGGGAAAATCCCTCTCTGGTTAGTCTGCACCGAGACCGGCCTCCCTGCCACCCTCAGAAGGGGCCGCGGCGATGCCTGTCCCCCTCCCCTGCACATCGAGTCCTCCCTCCCATGCAGGCCTCGTGTGAGGAGGCTGCACAGCATGAGCACAAGGCACTCCCAAGTGCACACTGCGGCTTGGACAGGAACCCAAGAGTGGCTGGAGTAAGGTGTGGCCGTTTGGGGATGGGGAAGGGGTTGGGGACACACACACACACACACCCTGCCCTGAGACCCTGGCACCTGGGCAGTACATGGCTAATGACAGAAATTCCGAGAGGCCCTGATTCAGTTTTCAGACCACACAGCACGGCCCTCAACCCGCAACACATTCCTACGTTGTGGGCACCTGGTCACTGTCACCACTGCCTCCTTTTATTTTGGGAGGACAGCAGAACAGAAACCACGCCCATCCTAGGCAGAACAGCTGGGCCTTGGAGAAGTCAAACACCTTGCCGGAAGCCTGCGCGGGTGGCAGTGGCAGGCCCCGGAGGCCATTTCCCCACAAGCAGCGCCCGCAGAGGTGGGCTCCATGGCCATGAGCAGTAACCACGAAGGGGTGAGCGGAAGGAAGAGCCCAGGGACGCGCGCAAACAGCTCGAGCAGCCCCAAGCCCTGCCAAGGCCAGTGGTTCTGCCTCTCACTTCCAGGACAGCACCTGCAGCGTCTGAGCCTAGACCCAAGCCCAGTCTGCAGAGCCAGCCTGGAGGAGGCGGGCAGGTCACACTCGAGAGACCTCAAAGGCAGGCTGCTGCCCTCCCGGCCCTGAGGCAAGGGACAAGGCCTGGGAGAGACCCGCAGCAGCACTGGGTTTACCACCCTGCATCAGTTCACACTTGAGGCAAGGAGCCAGCGGGAACAGGCAGCAGGAGGGGTCCTGGGGCCCTCCCCGGCCTCGCAGGTGGCCGGCATCTCAGATCTGCAGGCACAGAAATGAGCACAGATGGTGCTGGCACGGCCCGCGCAGGTCCTAGCTGTCCGCAGCATCCAGGCCAGGGGGACGGGGCTCTATTCTACGACCACCTCGGGGTCAGCGAAGGTCTGGGAACAGAAAGCTTTGTGAAACCAGACACGGCCCATCCCTGGTAACCCTTCCGTAGGTGCAGCTCCAGAGCAGGCGGCCCCGACACGCAGCCCTGGCCCTGGCGGGTGCCTGTGCTCCAAGGTAGGGACCGGTGTGCACTCAGAGCCACGGAACCAGAACCCGGTGAGGGGACAGTTTCAGAGACGGCGCGTCCCAGGAGGGGCAGGAAACCCCAAGGCTCCCTGCGGCCCGCGTCCCATCCTCTGCCGACGCCCGGAAACCTACACCAACCCCTTCGGAACGCCGCCCTGCGCCCCCGGACGGCTGTGCCAAGAGCTCTACCCAGGACGGGGCAGGGCAATGCAAGGGCGCGAAGATGCAGAGGCTGCACAGGTCGCCCACAGGCGCTAAGGGGCCGCCCGCGCAGAGGCAGCAGCGCCAGCTCCACCGGCCAATTACCCAGGCGCGCGCGGCGCAAGTTTGGACACGCTCGGGGCGCGCAGGCGGGAGGCGGCGGGCGCGCCGGGAGCACTGGGTCGGGGGCGCGCCCGGGACTCGGGGTCTTCGGGGTGTGTGTCGGGAGCGCGCCTGTGGGGACAGGGCCTACGTGGGAGGTTCGCCTGCGGGTGGGGGTTTCTGGGCCGAGGGCGCGCCTGAGGCTTGGGTGGCTGCGCCAGGGGCGCGCCTGGTGGTTGGGGGACAGCCTGAGTCGGGGGCGCGGTCAGGGGGTCTGGGTGTGGGCCAGGGAGGCGCCCGGAGCTTGGGGGCCTGGCACGGCGCGCTGGGCGGGGGTTGAGGGTCGGGGCCGGGCGCCCAGGAGAGAGCCGGCGGCAGCTCTCTCCCCCGCGGGGACCAAGGAGGCGGCGTGGCCAAGGCCCTCCTCCGGCCCGGCCCCCAGAGGCCCCCGCACGGCCCCGAGACCGAGCAGCCGGCGGCCCCCAGCTCGCCCCGGAAACACCGCCCCCAAACGTGCGCCGCGCCCGGGTCGCCTTTCCTCGCCGAACAAAGAGCGGCTACCGGGAGTGGGTTCCGAGCGCCCAGACCCCGGCGGCCTCGGCCCCCGAGCGCCGCAGCCAGCAGCCCGTCCTGGGCCGGCTTTGTCCGCGCTTGGGCGGGCAGGACAACGGCCCCCGGCGCCCGGCCGCGGGCTCAGACGCCGCTTGGGCGCTCGCGGGGGGCGCGCGGGGCTTACCTTGCTCTTGACTTCGACCGCGCCGCAGTCGGGGAAGCGCAGGGTCTGGGACCGGTGGAAACTCCGGTTCATGGTTTCGGCCCCGCTCCGCCTCACCTTCGCCCTCGCCCCTCAGGGGCCGCAGGAGGATGCCTGGGGAGCAGCCGGCCCGCGCTGCCTCGGCCACCCGGCTGCTCAGCGTGCAGCGGCCCGGAGCTGCGCTGGCCGCGCGCCTCGGGGACTCCAGGGCCGCGCGCGAGGGGACGCCGGCGCGCGCCGCCCGCCTCCCCGCGCCGCGCCGCCCGGGCCCCGCCCCGCGCCCGGGGCGCCCCGCCCACAGGGCCACCGCCCCGCCCCGCGGCCTGGAGACCCGCCCACTGGGCCTCCGCCCCGCCCCCCGCCTCCCGGGCCCAGCCCCGCACCCGGGACGCCCCGCCCACAGGGCCGCCTCCCTGCGCCGCACCTCCCGGGCTCCGCCCCGCACCCGGGACGCCACGCCCACCGGGACACCGCCCCGCCCCGCGCCCGGAGACCCCACGGTCGCGCAGCCGAGAGGAGAGGGACCCCGCGGAGCTGGCAGCGGGCGGCCTGGGACGGGGCTGACTGGGGCCGTGTCCCACGCGGTCCGGGAGGGAGACCCTGGAGGGGCGTCCACGGCGGGGCCGTGCCCGAGAGCACGGGCCGCGACGTCCGCAGGGAACCGAGCGGGGTTAGAACCGCGGCGCGTGCGAGCTTCCACTCGGGTACCGTGGGCGACGGCGACTTGGCTGCAGCGCGGGGAGGCGGCGGGCGACGTCAGAATCACCCGCATTGTCCGCGACGCTGCCAGACTGACCGTGCTGCTGTCCGGCTTGCCGCGCGCTTGTAGGCTGAGCATTTGCGGTAAACACAAGTTTTTTAAAGCTGCGTGGGGCCGGCGCTGTGGTGTAGCGGGTAAAGCTGCCGCCTGCTGCTCTTCCCATCCAGCTCTCTGCTGTGGCCTGGGAAAGCAGTGGAGGATGGCCCAACTCCTTGGGCCCCTGCACCCTCGTGGAGACCCGGAAGAAGCTCCTGGCTCCTGGCTTCTGATCGGCGCAGCTGCTGCCCTTGCAACCAGATGGGGAGTGAACCAGAAAGCCTCTCTCTCGCTCTTGCTCTCTCTGCCTCTCTATGTAACTGACTCCCAAATAAATACATCAATCTTAAAAAAAAAAAAAAAGCTCACTCCTAAAACTTGAATTATATTTCTAACACCTTTAAAACAGAACACCAAATTGTATTCCAAGTTTAACTTTCATTTAATTTTGGTACATTTTTAGGCTGTTCCATGCCAGGTTGTAGTCCAGAATGAGGCACTGCGCTCAGAGGAACGCCAGGTGGGAGAGGGCAGCAGGTGCACGGGTTTCCAAACAAGCAGCGCTGCCCAGAGGTGCACCGCGGACTTCTTTCCAGGGGAGGGACCCGCGCCAAGGGGCACCTTCATCCCCGAGGGAAACCACAGGCTGTCCAGTTGCAGCAGGGAGCACGTTCCGGTTCAGGGCTACCCTGAGCAAACGCCAACCCAGACACCTCCAGGAATGCAGGGATGAGGGGGGTGCACAGGCAGCAGGGCAGCCCGGGAGCAGTGGGTGGAGACTTACTGGGGAGGGCTTCGGACCCTGAATTTGGCCCCTGGAGCAGCTTGATGGGGTGAGATAATGTATTTAGTGTGTGTGGCTCAGAGTGCGGTCCAAGGCCAACACCTGCTCCACCTTGTGCTTGTTAGCAATACCGCACCCCAGACCCGCTGAGTCTGCACTTGAACAGGCTCCCAGGTAATGGTGTCACAGAGAAGGCCGACAAGGGCTGCTGCTTTCGCTGCTTCAGCTGTTGCCCCACCATTCTGCACCAGGCCGCTGAGCAGGCGGAAGCAGCTCAAGGCAAGGCTGGGAAGCTGGCTGGTTGCATGGGAAGCCTGTTTCCAGCGGACACTTGAGCAGGATTCTTCAGGGCTTCTAGCCTGTGGTTGGGAGGGTGTAGACAAAACAAGGGGAGGACCCTTCAGTTTTCCACAGGCCCGCAGCAGCAGCAGCACCTGGCCAGGAGGTGTCACTCACGTGGGCGAGGGTGTGCAGGTGTGCAGGTGGCCTGCAGGACGCCCCAGGACAGAACAGTCCTCTCCTCCCGGGGCATTGGCCGCGCCTGGAGGCATCTGTGGTCTGGCACGGAGGGTGCGCTATGGGCAGAGAGGAGCCCAGGCTGCTGCTGCTAAACATGTGCCCATACCCACGGCCACGAAGAAGGGGCCAACCCAGCGCCAGCCGTGCCAAGGGGATGGGGGGTGCTGGGCCCCCCACCACCCCTGCCCCAGGGAGCACGATCTCATCCACCTGGGTCAAATGGAAGGAGCGTGGCTGCCCACTGCTGGGGGTGGCCTGGTCCCTGTGCCTAAGAAGTTAGGAATGGGGGAAAGCCGCAACCTGCAGTGCCAGCATCCCATATGCGTGCTGGTTCGAGTCCCAGCTGCCCCACTTATGTTCCATCTCCCCAATATTGGCCTGGAAAAAGCAGCAGAAGGCCCCTGCCACCCACGTGGGAGACCCTGAAGAGGCTCCCAGCTCCTGGCTTCTGCCTAGCCTAACCCTAGTCATTGCAGCCATCTGGGGAGTGAACCAGCGGATGGAAGTTCTCTCTCTCTCTCTGTAACTCTGACTTTCAAATAAATTAATAAATCTTTTGAAAACAATAACTAAGGAGTTAGGAGTGGAGGCCATTTGTCAGCACCCCTAACTTCCCTGGGCTCAGAGTGGCCAGCCCAGCTCCTTTACAGGTCACTCCCGTCGCCTGCAGCCGAGGTCCGAGATGCCTGGGGCAGGGCTGCCGCTGTGGGCACACGTGGGGCCGGGAGAGGAGAGGCTGGGGCGGCTCGCGGAGAGGCTGCGACGGGGACGCGGGTCGGCCGCGGACCCCGGACCGAGGGCGCCGAGCGAGCACGCGCCTTGCAGCCCTGCGGCGCTCCCACCGGGTATGGGGCGCTCCGCGGCCGCCTGAGGCTGGGGCCTGGCCCGGCCTCCCGAGGACTCACTGGACCTGGCCAGAGGCGGAGGGCGGTACGTCGCAGGACTGCGCGGGCACCAGTTCAGAGCGCGGCGAGCAGGCGCGCCCCGAGGATACCTGTTCCCGGCCCTCCTGCTGCACGGGCTGGGAGAGGGTTGAGCACCCTGCTGTACAACACCCACCTGTACCGCGCCTTCCCCATGCTGCTGCTGAACACTGTGCCCTGGTCTACGTGCCCATCACGTCCAAGGGCAAGGAGACCGACCTGCCAGGACTGCCTGCAGCCCCACCTCCTGGAGACGCTCATTCAGCTGCCTGCCAGCTCCGTCACCAAGGTCTCTATCCAGTTTGAGTGGACCCTGCTCAAGTGGACTGAGTACACTCCAGACCTCAGTCATGGCTTCTATGTCAGCCTGTCCATCCTCAGTCCAGCTAATTCGTGAGACTGTACACAGAACTGCTGCTGGTGAGCCTGTCCACGCAGGACTTCAGCATGCCCTACAATGTGATCTGCGTGTGCTACGGGTCCTTCTCTACATCGAAGAACCTAGCACTGGCGGCCTGGCCAAGAGGCTGGCCTAAAGGAACAATTTTTAAAACAAAAAGGGGGCACCAACCCCCCATCTCAATGGGTGTGGGAGACTACGGGGATGGGTCATTGGATTTGTCAAAAGGTTCTCAGGAAAAAATCTGGAATGGGTGTCAAATTGTTAATGAGACTTTGGGCCAATGGGTGGCACCTCAGAAGGGAGGGATGTTTTTGTTATGCAGGGCTACAGGCTCACACCTTGTATTTCCATAGGGGTATTGGTGCACAACAATGATTCCTGCGTGCTAGTGTCCCTCATCCCCCACGAACTGTTAACAAGTCACGTGACACCCCAAGGCGGGTAAAGCACCCAGCGTCCTGTACCAACCTAAGACAGGGCTCATGGCCAAGCTGCCTGGGTTACCAATGACGGGTAAGGGCAAGGACGGCTGGGGGCAACCTAAGATAGGGACCCCATGCTAAAACAAAAAAGGGGGAATATGTGGGGAAATTAGTTACATGATGGTGCCCAAAGGAAGTAAGGTGGGCGGAATCCAAAGTTGTTTACCACTAAAACTAATTGGCTGTGCAACATCAGGGGAGGTAACAAAACTAGTAACAAGTGTATAGACATAGGGCTAGTCCTATAGAAATGCCCCCGTAAAATGACCGTTTAAGTGATTGGTTGGTCCTTAGCCCTGCCCCAATGACTCTGCAGATTTGTGCTATAAAAGTAAACGAGTCCTTGCTAGACTTGGCTCCCCGCTGCGTCTGATTGTCTCCGGGATCGGGAGGCTGGGGAACGGGCGAGCAGCGCACTTACCTTTCCTCGGACCCAGTCCATCCTTGTACGGGTGGACTAAGACCCAGCAGGCACAGATGGCTGTGTTTCTGACTCCTGCTCATTTCTCAGTAGCACCGTAGGTTTGGTGCTTGTCACACCAGGGTTATAACATACGGTGTTCAGGCTGAGCTTTGGGGTAGAAAGAGCCAAATTAGCAGTCAAGCTGCCACCATGAGTGGACCACCCTCCGAGCTGCAGTGTTCCATGGTGCAGAAAGCGAGAGGGACGTGACTGGGAAGCACCCTCACGCTGCCTGCCCAAGACGTTACCGTTTGCTTCTTCAGAGTGTGGGACAGGCCAAGCTCCCCCGGCCATGGGCACCTGCTCCGCCTGCGCTGCTGGGTCCAGGAGTGTCAGGATAAGTCCGGGTGTTTGGGCGGAGATCGTGGTGAGACTGTGGGTGGTTTCAGAAGTGTAGAGAAGGTGTCCATGTGACAAGGCCAAACTGGAGTTCAAGTCCACTCAGCCTGACCTGAAATCCTTCAATCAGGTTGGGTTCACAGGTGAGCCTTGCCCCCCTGTGCGGCCCCCAGCACCCCAACACTGCCTGCTGTGAGTACCCATTCCTGTGGGGGTGGAACACAGCCTCCTGCTGGACAATCTGTGTGCTGTGGGCTCCAGCGGCACTGATGACCCCGGAACATGTGTCCCAGCCTCCCGCCTGCTGGCCACCTGCTCTGACTGGGAGACTTTATGGCTGGAATTCTCAACTGCTTCATCTGTGAGAAGTGACAGATACTCGCACGGTGACTATGTGGCCATCTGCCTCTGGGGTAGGCATGTACAGGAGAGGGGTGAGAGGGTGCCAAGCCGCTCGGCTCCATCTTAGTAACTCACAGCAGAGAGCTGGGGCTAGGGAGGCCCCCCTGCGGCCGGATGGGAAGTAGCCACTCACTGCAACAGAGCTGCTGGTTTCTGGGCGCAGGCTTGCATCTGAGGCTCAACAGGGATAAACTCTGAAACAACGCTTACAGCTGAAGGTGTCGCTAAAAACTGACTTCTAGAATCCTCACTGCTATCGCTGCTCCCGAGCCACCTCTGTTGCCGCCCTGCTAAGAGCACAACGATGTGTGTGTTGCTGTGACACCACAATTGTGGGGAAGCTGAGGCTTTAAGAGGGTGAATTTGAGGTCACAGAGTTGTAAGCTACAGAAGCAGGATTTAAACACAGCCTTTCCTGGATCCTGAATCCCTGGCTAGGGGACTTCTATCTGCAAAAATGAGAGGAACAGAGCAACAGGGGGAAGCCACAGAGCTGGCAGTGGTGTTCTGTGTCAGCCTCCAACCAGCAAGCACTGTCAGATTGAGAGAAAAGTGAATGGCACCCCGTCCCCTTTTCAGATCAAGGCTGTGCTCTCAGCCAACACTGCTGAGCGCTGACCTGGGGCAGACAGGGAACACGAGGGGCACCAGCCTCAGGGTGAAGGCACAGAGAACCCCGTTTCTGCTCTTCCTCCCTGCAGACCCTGGCGGGCAGCAGCCCTGCTCCTGGGGGCAGCGCCTTCCTGTCCGTCACAAAGCAGGGCCGAGGTGTGGGCTCGAAGTGGAGGAGGGCCATCAGAGGCCATCCCTGCGCTCTTCCCCGCCCAGCCCAGATGCCAGCTAAGTCACCTTCCCCAAGATCCGCCGTCACTGCTTCTCCAGCTCAGTAGCTGCTCCCTCTTCCTCCCTGGGCCCTCTCATCTCGCCTTCAGTTTTTCAGGAACTCAGAGCCTCTTAGAAACCTGCCAAGAATTGTTTTCTGGTTTAACTTGGAGTGACTTTGCCCAAGCGCATTAGTTGCACAACTGTTGTTTGAGAGGTTAGGGTCATCACAAGGGACCAGCAGTGTCTCCAGGAACCTGAAGTGGGTGAGAGCTGAGGCTTTGGGGTGCGGAGCCAAAACCTTCCCGGGGTGAGGCCGGTGTTCAAGGGCTCAGGTTGGCATCTGGCTGGATCCAGGCTCTACTTGCCCACTCGGTGCCACTTCTCTGCCTTCCTGGCCTCATCTGTGGAATGCAGCAACAAGGACACATCGCAGGGCTGTCATGGGTTTAAAAAACAGAGTGAGCAGGGTCCGAACAGCCCTTCACACCCGGAAGCACCCATGTTGGCTGCTGCTGTAGTCACAGCCAGGCCCTACCTCTTCTCCATCAGCTCCTCCCATGGGAATGGGTAGAAATGAGAAGGGCAGAAAACAGGAGGTAAACAGAGGCCAAATATCACCAGGCACATGGTGCTAGGATTTCTTGAACCCATGGGTGGTCCTGCAGGAAGCTGTGTTGTGGGGTTACACGGGGTGCCTGAATGAGGACTACAGCTTTGTACAATGGGCAGGCAGCATGTAGATCTGGACAGAACAGGAGTCTGTCTGAGGCTGTGCCACACCTCAGTCATGACCGAGGCGAGAGAACCACCCCTCTGATCCCTAGTCTTTACCTTTAAACAGACAGAACCCGAGACCCAGCAAATAGGCAGAAAAGCAAAACTACAATCATACCCTGAAGCCAAGGACTGGAAGTTGCCCAGAGGCCTTGGCCGTGGCCCCCAGGGCCCTGACGTCTGAGAAGGGAGGCTGCCCCCAGATGAGAAGGCCTGCGTTCCAGCTCTCCCCCGACTCTTGACCTTCTGTCTCACACTTGGCTCTGGGGCAAAACTTCTGAAGCAGCCAGTGTGCACCGTCCTTTCTGTCCTTACCTCCCATCCCACCCCACCCCGTCTTTAGTCACTTATGAGCCTCATGCTCAGCCCCTGTAGGAACCTGGGTCCGTAGCATGGATATCTGGCTGCCTTTGTTCCTGGTTCCCGCATCTGGGGATAAAGGCAGGAATGTCAGCCCACTGTGAGGCCAGCAGACAAATACCAGGCCCGCTGAGCCCTGGACTTCCTCAGCGCTTCAAAGACGCGACAGGGAGCACAGCCCTGCTCCACACCCCGCTGTGAGGGTGCATCCTTGTGCACAAAGTGAGAAAACTGAAAACTCTCATCACTGAACAGTGGCTTTGCAGAAGACGCTTTCGTGTAAAAGCTTCCAAGAGGATGTTTGTTTGTTAAGATTTATTTATTTGAAAAGTTAAAGGAATGGGACTGGTGTTGTAGCATAGTTGGTGAAGCTGCCACCTGAGACACCAGCATCCCATATGGGCACAGGTTTGCGTCTCGGCTGCTCTGCTTCTGATCCTGTTCCCTGCTAATGTACCTGGGAAGTCAGTGTAAGATGGCCCAAGTACTTGGGCCCTTGCACACATGTGGGAGACCCGGATGAAGCTCCTGGTGCCTGGCTTCAGCCTGGCCCCAGCCCTGGCCATCGTGGCCATTTGGGGAGTGAACCATGCAATGGAAGATTTCTTTGCATCTCTCCCTCTTTCTCTGTAACTCTGCCTCTCAAATAAATCAAATAAATTAAAAAAAAAAAAGAGTTACAGGGAGAGATAGAGAGAGAGAGAGAGAGAGGGGTCTTCCATCTACTTGTATACTTCCCAGATGGCCACAACAACCAGGATTGGGCCAGGCCTCAGCCAAGAGCCAGGAGCTTCGTCAGGGTCTCTCACGTGGTGGTAGGTAGGGGCCCAAGTACTTGGGCCATCTTGGGCTGCTTTTCTCAGGTCATTAGCAGGGAGCTGTTGCAGAAGCAGAGCAACCAGGACTAGAACCAGTGCCGATATGGGATGCCCGCACCACAGGCGATGACTTAACTTGCTGCTGCACAACACTGGCTCAAGAGTGCTTTTTTTAAGGAACAAAAAAATGGGGTGAAAGGCACAGCATTCATTTGGTACAGTGGTACCTGTTGCTGCCTGGGGCCCCCAGAGAGGAAAAACAGAGAGCACCCCTCATGCCTGAATGTCCTCTGCTGGGCAGATACCAGGGGTGGCAAGTGTGCCTGGAGCCGGTCCCAGGGTCGGGGACACAGGGGACACACTGCCCCAGGTGCTGGCTGAATCTGCTCATCCCATGAGTAAACAGCTCGTGTCATCCGGTGTCTGAATGCATCTCACACAGAGTCCCTCCCCGGGCGTTCTCCGGTCTGGTGAACTCCTGGCTGCACCAACCCGCAGCCCCAGAGGAAACAACTGCTTCTCTCCCTGAGCTCATCTCCTGCCTGGCCCATTTCCTGCCGCCACTCCTCAGCTGGCCGACCCTGTACAGACTTTGGGAAACCCCGAGTTGTCCTGCTGGCTTGTGGTTCCGCTTTGTGCTGCCCCAGCACCCCGAGTGTCTCCTGTTGAGGCTGTGTCACACGCTGCCCATTTCCTGTCTGTCCTTCACTCCCAGCTGGCCATTGGACAGGTGAGCGGACTGGATGCTGGGCCCAGAGGGAGGTGAGGGGCGTGCCTGTGACAGCAGGCCCTGACCCTACACGGTGGGTCTACGATGTGCAGGTCCTTCCTGTGGAGGTCTTCCTGTGAGAGCAGATGCTGTCTGATATTGTTACTGACGGCATAAGGGGGCCTTGATCCTGGGACAGAGGCCTAGGCGTTTCGTCTTGTGTAGTGACCGCTTACAAATAGGAACACCCGCACATGTTTACATTCCAAAGGGTTACCAAAATACATTGCTAATTCCCAGTGAAGAGTCATTCTTTTCTTCCTAACTACAACCTGGTTCTAATGGTAATTATGTCAAATTAAAGGGCAAAGAACAGGCATGGTGGGATCACCCTGGAGAAAAGTGATTCCAGACACACCATCCCTGGGGCAGTGCCCAGATCTGAGCCACCCCGCTTTCCCACAGTCACGCACAGCTTGGGCGTCCAACAGGAAGGCTCTTATTTTATGGACTCAGAGTCTGAGTGCCCATTTGGCAGAGAAGGAGGCCCAGGCCAAAGGACATGAGGTCCTCCTCAAGCTGGACAGCCAGAAGAAGCCCACTGAGGGCTAGAATTCTCCATCCCTCTCCCGGGCTGGTGCCCAGGGTAGAGGAAGTGCCCAGGGCAACGGCCAGGAGGAGGCTGAGTGCAGCTCTGCTGACCTGCTTCCGCAGCTGTTGAAAAACGAGGAGCAGGCCCAGGGCCTCTCGGCCCTCCCCAAAATGTTCACGTGGTTTTGCGGGGTATTACACTTTAAGTGACATTGCTATCTAAGGAGGCAGCTCTGCCAATGACTTATTGTTTAAACATTTATTTATTTATTTGAAAGTCAGAGTTACACCACACACACACAGAGAGAGAGAGAGAGAGAAAGGTAGAGAGAGAGAGAGAGAGAGAGTCTTCCATCCACTGGTTCACTCCCCAAATGGCTACAATGGCCGGAACTGGGCTGATCCAAAGCCAGGAGCCAGGAGCTTCTTCCAGGTCTCCCACGTGGATGCAGGGGCCCAAGGACTTGGGCCATCTTCCACTACTTTGCCAGGCCACAGCAGAGAGCTGGATTGGAAGTGGAGCAGCTGGAACTGGAACCGGCGTCCATATGGGATGCCGGCACTGCAGGCAGTGGCTTTACCCACTACACCACAGTGCCAGTCCCTGCCAATGACTTATTAAACATCTTTATTAACCACACTAATTGGTCACTAAGACTTTAATCTGTATAGGCGGGGCTTAAGTAATAAAAAGAAAGGGGAGGCTCTTTCATGGTTGAACATCTGTCACTGATCAATATTTCCTAAGAAAACATCCCATAATATATGGTTTTGTCTGGACACGAGGACAGCATCACTGTGGTATTGGAAGCACATGCTACTGCACTTGCAGTGTGGTCTGTTCTGGGGTGAGCAAGAGGAGACATGATACGAGCAAAGAGCATAGAAAGCTTTTAAACTTCACCACTGTGTGAGTCACACCTCAAGGTGCATTTCACTTTCCTGTCTCGTGCTCTCCATCTGTGCCAAGGAGATCATCCTGACTTTTTGAGGAACTGGTGCTTTGAACCCTGGTAGGAGCTTCCTGCCCAAACCGACCAGCATCTCCTTCAACAGGTAACTCATTAACCAGAATGGAATAAATCCCCTGCAATCCAGAACCATGTGGAAATCCTTTTTTAATGTGTTACATCACCCAAAGTGGCTCCACTTGAAGCCCTGGACTGGGCGAGGGGCTCCCACTTGGACAAAGCTGCAGTGCGGAACTTGCCTGCTGCATGTACTTGCCCAGGTGTGAAGTGGACAGACAGGTAAACCCCACTCAGCTGTCTTGTCTTACATGGAAACCCTGATATGCTCACTCAAAATGCAGAATAACCTAGAACATAAAGTGCAGTCCATGTCCCCAGGATCTCGTGGAAGTCTCGGGATCTTTTCCAGGATGTGGCAAGTGCTTCTGAATGTGGTTGTGTGGTCTGCTGTCAGCAGCCGACCCTCCCTTTGCTGGTGCAATGACCTCTTGGCACCCTCCCAAGGCACCTCAGAGGTTGGAAGTAGCTGAAGGCCTAGCTGGATTTCCCACGAGGAGAAGCTGTGAATGCTTTCCCTCTCATCTACTTTTTTTTAAAGACTTATTTATTTATTTGAAACTTGGAGTTGCACAGAGAGAGGAGAGGCAGAGAAAGAGAGAGGTCTTTCACCCGCTGGTTCACTTCCCAACTGGTCACAAATGAGCTGATCCAAAGCCAGGAGCCAGGAGCCAGGAGCTTCCTCTGGGTCTTCCCATGTGGGTGCAGGGGCCTATGCGTCTGGGCCATCTTCTACTGCTTTCCCAGGCCATAGCAGAGAGCTGGATCAGAAGTGGAGTAGCTGGGACTCGAACCGGTGTCCATATGGGATGTTGGCACTGCTGGTGGCGGCTTTACCTGCTACACCACAACGCTGCCCCCCCCCTTTAAAAAAAACAAACAAACAAAAGAAAGAGCAACAGAGAGGCAGAGGCAGAGAGGTCTTTCATCCGTGGGTTCACTCCCCAGATGGCTTCAACGACTGGATCTGCGCCAATCCGAAGCAAGGAGCCAGGAGCTTCTTCCAGGTCTCCTCTCATCTATTTTAACACGGTGTCTTGGTGGGCCAGTTTATGGCTGTGTACAAGACAATGTCTCTGATTTATCATGTTCTGCCTGGGTGCCATGTGCTGGCCTGTGCTTGAGCCCAGGCAACTCAGGCGTTGGAGGACACTCACGTCCTCTGGCCTTAAGCACTGGCTGCAGCAATGATCCCAAAGCCAGGCATGAAGAGTTCTTTCAGTACAGAGTGATGCATGTCAATTTCTTACTCTTAGACCTGTAGAGAAAGCTTCCTGGGAGAGGCTGCTCAGTTGTGCAGCTGTAAAACCAACCGTCACACACAGAAGACAGGGGACGAGCAGATTCCTGCGCTGCCACTGCCCAAGGCAGACAGGGGATTGGATTCAGGCAGCGACCAGCCTAACACCTGCTCCTTTCCCCAGACGCACGTCCATCCTCAGCATGTACTCACGTGGCTGCTCCAGAGCGTCCCACTGAAACCCTGGGTGACGCTCTGCCTAGCCATCAACACACTGGGCAGCTCCTGTGACCTGTCAGAGGGTCATGATCCAATCTCCCAGGCTCCTCTGCACCCATTCCTGCTCTCTTCTTCCCTCGATACAAATCCCTTAGTGTAGCACCCTAGAATCCTTGTAACTCCAAGTAGTCAGGGAACCTAGAATTCTGGGTCCTCTTCTCCTTCCCTTACACGCGGTCACAGAATCCAAGCCAAGCACCCAAGCAATCTTTCTGGGCCCTGGTCACTTGAGGTTCAGTGTGGAAAGCTGAGCCCCCCCCCCCCCCCCCCCCCCGCCGGCCGGCTGGTCACAAAGCCTCTGTCTCTGCCCTCAGAAGCATCAGTACTTGGCCACCCGGTCCCCGGAAGAGACCCTGCTCTCCCCGGCAAGCATCAGGCCTGCTGGCTCCTCTGGCCTGTGAAGGCCACAACTCACTGGTTCCCATCAGCAGCCTGGCATCCACTCTCTGGGGGCTCCCACAGTTGTCTCTTGCTTAGGCAGCCTCCTTGAATGAACCCTGGTGATCTTCCCTGCCTGGCTCCCTTCTGCAGGCCTGGGCCTCCCTCCAGGGGCTGCTCCTCAGTGCCTGCTCTCTCGTTGAACTTCCCGCCTGCGTGGAGAGACCTTCCGTATTTTCTGTCTTCTCCACCAGATTGCGATGTAAGGACAGGAGTTTTGCATTTAACCTCTGTGTCCTCACCCACTTTCTGTGCCCCACGTTTCCTGAGTGACGTGTGTCTGCAGAGAGGGGACATCGTGTGAATTCTGCTCTCTTGTGGGCTGATTATTTAACACCTACTCTGGAACCATCTGTGAGGCAGAGACCAAGCTGTGAACCTCGCCTCTACGGCTGTATTTGGCACCTTGAAATACCCATTGAATAATCATATAATTGAACAATTTTGATGCTTCTTCCACAAAGAAGCTCACCCCTCACTCTCCCTCCGTCTCACAGAGGTCCAAGGTTCCGATTGAAGCCTTTGGCCATGGCAAGGCAGGAACTCAGACTGTCAACCCAAATTCACCTGCATGGATTCCATCCAAGCTGCCTGCGGAAGATGTGATTTCAGAGATACACACTCCCCATGGAGTTCACAGGTCCTGACAAGCACCTGAGAAGAGTGCTCCACTCAAAATTTTAAACTCTTAGTTTTTATAACAATACTTCATGTTCCTTATCGAAAATTCAGAAAACACTGTAACCAAAACCGCCGATGCTTCGAGCACCTGGGCAGTGACGGTGCTGTTTGGTGCCTTCCTCTGCTTGTTTGTGTGTTTGTACTCAGGGCAGAACTGCCTGGCTGCCTGTAGAACGCCTGCCTGCCCTTCCAGGCACAGGGTAAGGCCTAACTTTCCAGTCTCCTCACAGGTAGGTGTGACGGTAATACTGAGTTCCGTCCAGTGTTTGAGGTGTGGAAGTGTCATCTGGAACATCTGAACCCTCTTTAAAAGGGAAATCTGTCTCCCTGTGTCCCCCCCCCCCTTTTCTTTTTGTACACTGTCTGGAATACACATGTGATGGCTGCGTTCTAGGAGCTGACTTGTTAAGTGCAGGATGGGAGGAATGTTCCACCAAGCTGAGAGACAGAGGGATCTAGTTGTGCAAAGACTTTTTTTGGGGCCTGGTGCTGTGGCACAGCTGGTGGAGCTGCTGCCTCCCATGCCACCATCCCATGTGGGCGCCGGTTCGAGTCCTGGCTGCTCCACTTCTGATCCAGCTCTCTGCTATGGCCTGGGAAAGCACTAGAAGATCCAAGTCCTTGGGCCCCTGCAGCCACGTGGGAGACCTGGAGGAAGTTCCTTGCTCTTGGCTTTGGATCAACACAGCCCTGCATTGCGGCTGACTGGGGAGTGAACCAGTGGATGGAAGACCTCTTTCTCTCTCTATCTCTCCTTCTCTCTGTGTGTGTAACTCTGACTTTCAAATAAAATAAGTAAATCTTTAAAAAAAAAAAAAAAGACTTTTTTGGAGGCTTTGTACAAGCCTTCACGAAAGACAATAAGCTCTCCATAAGCATCCCAGCTCAGATCTCTCTTGAAGCAGCTCAGCCCAGTCCTGGTCAATGTGTGTGTATATAGGGGTGTTTGTGTGTGCGTGTTTTACATGCCTTTAGTTAATCTGATCTTCACAACTCCAAGATGAGTGTTACTGTTAGCTTTGGTTTCCAGTATGTGTGGAAAGGTACTTTTTTTGGCGCATAAAGAAATTACTCTGTAAACTATTTGGTCACCTGCTTTTCTCTGTAACATACTTACCTGGTAGAAGTCTCTAGCAGCTCGTGTGTAGCAGTATGACAACTCACAACAAATCCCCTGGGGGTGGGGGGGGACAGCGTCCAGGTCTGTAACCCTTTCTCTGAACCCGTATGGTCACAGAGAAAGCACCAGGTTAATACACCATTAAGTTGCTGTCCCAGGCAGCCCTCTTGATGTGACTCTGACGGCTTGCCTCAGCAGTGGGGGTGTTAAGGGGTGGGAGGCACAGGCTCTTCTCCCTCCCTGGTGCTGTTCTTTGGGCTCTGCGCTCCTGCCCAGCAGAGTAAGGGAAACCTGCTGGTGCTGACCACTTGCTCAGCCATCAGAGCACATCTCCTGCCTGGCCCTTGTCCTGTGGGCAGCAGCACAACCTTTCCTGGAGGGAAAGAGGCCAAGCAAGCTCAGGAGAGAGACGCCATGAGGGCAAACATGAGCAGTAACTGATGGAGATGGAGTGGAGGGACTGGGCGGTGTGGAGCCCCAGCTGTGCCCTCAGCCAGGGAGCCCAACGTGGGTGCCTGTGTGTCTGGTCACTGGGCACAGGTGTTGTTGGAAGATGGGGATGACAACTTGGAGGACATGGAAAGGTTTGGGGTGGAGGCAGGGAATTGGGTGATACACCTGGAGGGTAGGAGGCAGAGCCAGAGGCCTCCCTGGAAGCAAGTGAAGCACAGATGTAGGAGAGGAGAGGCCCACATGAGATGGGGTCAGTAGGTGTGGGCAGTGGGGGCCTCTACTCTACATCCCTCAAGTTTATTGAAGGCTTCTCTGTGCCGCTGGCCTCATCTGCTTGTGTTGCTCTAGTGGACACTGCAGCCTGGGTCGTTGAGAAACAGTAGGCCAAGACCCAGGCGGCAGCACTTGGCCAGGGCTGCCTTGCTGTGCTACATGCAGCCTGGCAGAGGCATCCCATGGTGAATAGGCGGAGGGAAGGTAACAAAAAGAGAGACAAAGGGGGTTGGGATTCATCCCATTAATGACATCCATTCATTCACTCTGCCCCCCGCCCCCCCGGCCTAATCATGTCTCATTTGGCCTCAACTGCTGCCCAGACTGCTACACTGGCGGTGAAGTCTCTCACACATGCTTCTGTCTGTGAGGACCACATTCAACCCATGGGCTGCAGCTAGTCACCATGGGCTTCAGAGGTGGGACTGACCTGGGCCAGCTCTCCTGCAATGTTCAGGACATGAGCAGGGAGCTCTTTCCTGAGAGAGTAGTCTGCAGTGAAGAGAGAAGGCTGGGATAAGGAGGGATGCATCCGAGAGGTGGGGAGGGTCTTGTGCATTCTATCACAACAGAAGCAGACGCTGGACCACGGGGCTGCTGCAGGGCCCAGTGGCAGAAGCAAACCCTGCACACTCAAGCCCCGGAGCCGGAGTGCTAACCTGGTCCTCTGTCTTCTACTAACCACCTATCCAGGGATGGCCCTCGTTCCCTGGACACTATCTTCCTGGAACTCCTTCCAATCACTTCCACCTGGAGCATCTGGAGCTCTGACCATCCATGCCCTGCTCCAGAGTGGGCGCCCAGTGGTCACTGTCTTCCTCCTGAGCTGGAGATCGCCTCCCAAACTGCCCGCCCTCTCTCACTTAGGTTCTGCTTCCTTCCAGGTTCCGTCCTGGGGGAGTGTGTCCCCAGGAGCTCCCTCAGCCTGGGATTCTGCCTGCCAAGGCCTGTGCTTGCTCTGTTGGCTCTCCGTGGGGTGAGGGTGCTCTTGTAAGCGCAGGACTTATCTCCTCCTCATTTCCAAACTGCTTTTTCCATAATCCCTAGGAAATGTTTTTCTTTTTGAACTTTGCCTCCACCATCCTTCTGGAATGCTTGGGGAGGGGGTTCCCTCTCTCTCCCCCTTTTTAAAAAAGATTTATTTATTTATTTGAGAGGTAGAACTACAGAGAGAGGGAGAGACAGAGAGAGAGTGAGGTCTTCCATCCACTAGTTCACACCTCAAATGGCCACAACATCCAGAGCTGGGCCAATCCAAAGCCAGGTGCCAGGAGCCAGGAGCCAGGAGCCAGGAGCTTCTTCCGGGTCTCCCACACGGATACAGGGGCCCAAGAACTTGGGCCATCTTCCACTGCTTTCCCAAGGCACAGCAGAGAGCTGAATCAGAAGTGGAGCAGCCTGGACACAAAGCCGGTGTCCATATAGGATGACAGCACCACAAGCAGTGGCTTCACCCGCTACACCACAATGCTGGCCTCTCTTTCTCTCTCATATTTTCTTTCTTTCTTTTTTTTGACAGGCAGAGTGGACAGTGAGAGAGAGAGAGAGAGAGAAAGGTCTTCCTTGGCCGTTGGTTCACCCTCCAATGGCCGCCGCGGCCGGCGCGCAGCAGCTGGCGCACCGCGCTGATCTGAAGCCAGGAGCCAGGTGCTTCTCCTGGTCTCCCACGGGGTGCAGGGCCCAAACACTTGGGCCATCCTCCACTGCACTCCCTGGCCACAGCAGAGAGCTGACCTGGAAGAGGGGCAACCTGGACAGAATCTGGCGCCCCAACCGGGACTAGAACCTGGTGTGCCAGCGCCACAAGGCGGAGGATTAGCCTGTTGAGCCACGGCGCCGGCCTCTCTCATATTTTCTATGTGTGTTCTTGCTGACTTCTATATGATTTCTCCCAGTTCTCTGTTGGTTTTCTCATTTGCTTTCAGTTGTTTAACCTGTTGAGGTTTTTATCTTCAATAATTTTTAATTTTTAGAATTTGTATTTGATATATTTGATTCATAAAATTTATTCTGACCCATTCTGTACTGTTCATGCCTTATATGTAATTTTTGAATGTAGTCATTTCTTTCTAAGAAAAATGTTAAATTGTGGTAAGATATACAGAACATGAAATCTGCCTTTCTAAGCATCGTAAACACACAGTTCACTGGTTAGGGTACTTGCAGTGCCCTGTAGCTTCCTCACCATCCGTCTCCAGAACTCTGTTGCCCACCCGCCCTGCCCCCTTCTGCTTCTGTCTCTGAATCTGACCACACCAGGAACCTCAGATGGGCTCATACAAATGTCTTCCTTTTTAAAAATATTTATTTATTTATTTATTTATTTGAAAGTCAGAGTTACACAGATAGAGAAGGAGAGATGGGGGGGCAGGTCTTCCATCCGCTGGTTCACTTCCCAATTGGCCACAATGGCTGGAGCTGCGCCGATCCGAAGCCAGGAGCCAGGAGCTTCTTCCGGGTATCGCACGTGGGTGCAGGGGCCCAAGGACTTGGGCCATCTTCTACTACTTTCCCAAACCATTGCAGAGAACTGGATCAGAAGTGAAGCAGCTCAGACTCAAACTGGCTCCCACATGGATGCTGGCACTGCAGGCGGCGGCTTTACCCACTATGCCACAGCACCGGCCCCAAATATTTTCCTTTTGTGTCTGACAAACTTCACTTGGCAAAATGTTTTCAAAGTTCATTGCTGTTTTGGCATGTGTCAAAATTATATTCCTTTTGAAGGCCAAAGAACATTTTTTGCAGCTTAATTGAAGTATAATTGACATGCCATAAAATTCACCCACCATAATGTAAATTTTGATGATTTTTAGTAAATTTCCACACTGTGCCACTGCCACCACAATCCAGATTTAGAACTCCTTCCTCATTCCAAACCGGCTGCCATCCACGCAGAGGCCTTCCTCACTCAGCTCCGGGCCTAGGCTTCCACTGACCTGCTTTCTGTCTCTAGACTCGAGAGACAGAGAGAGAGGCCTTCCATCCTCTTCCATCCAGACATGTTAATATCTGGGGTCACCTCCTCAAGTTGTGATCTCTTGTGTATGCCTGCTTTCACTCAACATGATGCTTCTGAGAGTTACCCAGGTTTCTTCGGAGGGGGCCAAGCAGGCATCCCCTTTTTCAGCTGAGCAAAGGGACCCTGTGTTGGGACCCAGGACCAATCACTGAGGTGCAGGGCAGAAATACAGTGAAGTCCCAAACAAGGACCAGGCTCTAATGTCCTGGACTGTTAATCTCAAAACCATAAGAAGAGTAAAAGGCCTTCTTTTTTGTTTTGTTTTGTTTTGACAGGCAGAGTTAGACAGTGAGAGAGAGAGAGACAGAGAGAAAGGTCTTCCTTCCATTGGTTCATCCGAAGCCAAGAGCCAGGTGCTTCCTTCTGGTCTCCCATGCTGGTACAGGGCCCAAGCACTTGGGCCATCCTCCACTGCCCTCCAGGGCCACAGCAGAGAGCTGGACCGGAAGAGGAGCAACTGGGACAGAATCCGGTGCCCCAACTGGGACTAGAACCTGGGGTGTCAGCGCCGCAGGCAGAGGATTAGCCAAGTGAGCTGCGGCGCCTGCCAAAAGTTAGACCTTCTGCAGGGAGAGAAGTGCCCTGTTGGTTTTCCTAGACGGTGAGCAGCTCAAGGACTCTCCGTGTCTGTGCATCATAGCAGGTTCATTAGGTGCTCACTACGTGCTGACACCAAATGAGATTCACTCAAGTTTCTGATTTCAGTGTCCAGCTCTCTTCTCCCCAGATGGTTAGATGGGAAGTGGACAAGTGCCCAGGTCAGCATAGGCTGTCAGGAAATGCCATGTCCCCTGTCTGTGCTGGGCACTGTCTTATAAAAATAAGTTGAAAATCATTGCCTAGGGGCTGGCGCCATGGCTCACTTGGTTAATCTTCCCCCTGCGGCGCTGCCATCCCATATGGGAGCCGGTTCTAGTCCCGGTTGCTCCTCTTCTAGTCCAGCTCTCTGCTGTGACCCGGGAGGGCAGTGGAGGATGGCCCAAGTGCTTGGGACCCTGCACCCGCATGGCTCCTGGCTTTGGATCGGCGTAGCTCCAGCCATAGCAGCCACTTGGGGAGTGAACCAACGGAAGGAAGACCTTTCTGTCTCTCTCTCCCTCTCACTGTCTATAACTCTACCTGTCAGATAAATAAATAAAATCTAGGGAAAACAAAGAAAGAAAATAATTGTCTAGTAGATCATTAACACGGCAATGTGAAGCCTATAATTTTTCACAATCACAAAGCTATTTTTATCCCTAATTGTGTGCATTGTGTGCAGCTGAATTGCAATTTTCCCTCTGAAATCTCTAAATTACTGTGTGGCTTACCAAAACTCTTCCACAAAATTTAATTCTTCATGTTCCTCTTGAAAATTGCCCCACACTTTTTTATTTTTATTTTTTATTTATTTATTTTTTTGACAGGCAGAGTGGATAGTGAGAGAGAGACAGAGAGAAAGGTCTTCCTTTTGCCGTTGGTTCACCCTCCAATGGCCGCTGCGGTAGGCGGGCTGCGGCCGGCGCACCGCGCTGATCCGATGGCAGGAGCCAGGTGCTTAACCTGGTCTCCCATGGGGTGCAGGGCCCAAGGACTTGGGCCATCCTCCACTGCACTCCCTGGCCACAGCAGAGAGCTGGCCTGGAAGAGGGGCAACCGGGACAGGATCGGTGCCCCGACCGGGACTAGAACCCGGTGTGCCGGCGCCGCAAGGCGGAGGATTAGCCTAGTGAGCCGCGGCGCCGGCCCACTTTTTTATTTTTTAAAAAACAATTTATTTATTTATTTGAAAGGCAAAGGAAGAGAGAGAGAGATTGATCTTTTCCCTGTTCAGTCTCCCGGTGGATACAATGGCCAGGACTGGGCCATGCTGAAGCCAAGAGCCAGGAGCTCCATCCTGGTCTCCCATGTGGGTGCAGGGCCCAAACACTTGCACCATCTTCCACTGCCTCCCCAGGCACATTAACAGGAAGCTGAATCAGAAGCAAAGCAGCACTGAGAAAGGGGTGCTGGGTCATCAGCACTGGCTTAACCACAATGTTGACCCTTCACACCTTCTTTATGTCTGATGTTTATTTTCTTGTAATTCTGGGCCCGGGCTCCAGGGAGCAAATCTCTCTCTGGTTCAGAATCACCTGGAAGCCCAGAGCTCTGGGCTCTCTGTCTCTAGGTTCATTTGAAGTTGTATGACACAGGACCCGGCACATCTGTTTGCTGCCAGGCCTGGGAGAGAGTCTAAACAGGGAGGAGATATCTCTGCCTTCCTTTCTGGTCATTTCCTTTGTTAAGCCAAAATGTTAGTGACAGAGAAATGTCTGTAATTAGAAGAGTTTTGCTGAACTTTTACAGATGCCAAAATAAAACCACCCTCCTGGGACACGTTCTCTAGGCCCCCAACATGTCCCGAGTGTAGTTGGGAAGCGTCCACCAACTCCACAACTCAAGATGTTTGTGATGGAGGTGTGGGGAGAAGGCAGGTGCTATTCTTTGCACCCACACTGGCCACCCACGACAGGGGCAGGAAACACTGGCCACCCACAACAGGGGCAGGACATGTTACCGGTGAATGGCAGGGTTCTTGTCTTCGCACAAGAAAGAATTCAGGCGTGAGACAGAGTAGTGGAAAGTAAAGTAACAAAGTTTATTAGGGAAGGGACATCTGTAAGAACAGATGGGAACCTCTCCAGACAGGACCTGAGAGAGAGTGACCAGTCACTCGGACTGGAGGGAGGAGCGAGGTTACATGGTTGAGTGGAGAGATGACACCTGGGCAGGCAGGTGGGCAACTCAGCATAGAGGCAGAGGGCTGAGCGTGCAGTTCAGTTGAGGCCTGGGGTTTTTAAAGGAGATGGGTCTTTGTCTTCACACATCTCCTCCTGAAACAAAGGATTTTTTGGATGTAAATATTAAGAAGCTCCTATCTGAGTTTTCCCCTGAAGATATCAGACAGGAGGAAGCCTAGCTGGCACTGTTCTGAGTTTAGAGGAAGGGTAGCAAGATCCCCTGGAGAATCCAGAGCAGGGTGTTTGAAATGCAGATACTGGGCTGCATCTGGAAGATTGTGAAAGATTGTCAGGCAGAAGGGGCGGGGACCCCCACCTGGCAGGTTACCAGGTAGAAGGGGCAGGGCAGGATGTGAACTCTGGGCTGCCCTTGAAACGTTATCGGATGACTTTGAGATGCAGATGCATATGCTGGACATAGATGTCTTTTCTTTAGGCTTTTGTCACACACACATAAGCTCATATCTGACTTCCTACCTAACAGACACACTGGCCACCCACGACGGGGCAGGACACACTGGTGGGCTACATCCTGCAGAGGAGGGGCCACAAAGACAAGGGCTTTGCTGCTGCTGCTACTGCTGCTGTTGTTGCTGCTTTTAAAGTTGCTTGAGTTTTCCATTGCTTTTTATTGAGTTTATTTATTTGAAAGGCAAAGCAAGAGCAAGAGCGTGAGTGTGAGAGAGAGAGATCTTCCATCCACTGATTCGCTCCTGAAAGCCTGCAACAGCCAGGGCTGCGTCAAGCTGAAGCCAGAAGGTGGCTTCGGGGTTGGCAGGAGCCAAGCACTGGACTCATCACCTGGGGCCTCCCAGGTGCGCAACAGCAGGAAGCTGGGTGAGAAGCCGGGGGATGGGAGTGAGCTTCTCAAGTGCTGGCTTAACTTGCGGTGCCACAGCTCCTGCCCGCTCGCTGCCTGTTGGTGGTTGCTTCTGCAAACAGAATGCATCTTGATGGCTGCATTTCAACATACAGGAAAGCAAAGTGCAATGTTTGTTTTTCCTTTAACTTGTTGGTTTAGCCCAAGGCTGTTAATTTCATATAAACTCTTATCTCTACCTTCTCTTCATTCTCCAGCCTATAACTTATTTTAGGACATCTCAGAATTCTTCTCGTATCATTCCTCCTTTTCCACTGATATCTCCTTGAGAAAGCATTGATGATGAACACTAATATTTGACTGTGTCTTAACTGGTCTTCTTGTGTTCAGGGCACAGCCCTCATCACCAGGAGGGGTTATTTCTAGAGAGTCTTGTCCCAGTGAAGAGGGAAATCTACTGGTAACAATGGTGAGCTGTCTTCTAATCCGATTGGGGCTACACAAGGGTGGTGGGGAGGAAGAGAGAACCAGCAGCTGGTCACTGTCAAGGACCTTCAGTTCTCTCAGAAGTAGCCTCTTCTGGAGAAGTATAGGTAGTTAGTTCAGTCTTTTTTGAGGAAACATAGCATTGGCTAGAATTCAGTCTACTGATTTATAGAGTCGAGAAAGTTGTAAGAATCAGAATTTAGAAATTGTAACCATCAAAAGAACGCAAAGTGGAATTACTGAACTAACTTGTAATATTTTTCTAAACAATGAACTCAGTCCTGCTGGTTGCCAACTCAAAAGATCTCAAGCACATTAAACCCTGCTCTATCCATAGAGCCTTGTTTGAGCCAGAAAGCTCCTTTTCTAATATTTTCTACACGGATTTCTGTTTCATGAGAGGTGCTAATATATACAGAGCTAGATGTATGAACTATCATACATATGCCCATTACTATGGCTGTAGAGGTGCGAGCAAAAGTCCCTAAAGCAGTGAGGAGGTTCCTAATCTAAGTGTATGCTCATGAGAAGTCAACACCTACCATGGAAAAAAGGCTCTCCAAAGTAGCTGGTTCAAGTCCAGGCTGCTCCACTTCTAATCCAGCTCCCTGCTAATGCGCCTGGGAAAGCAGGTGAGGATAGCCCAAGGATACCCACGTGGGAGACTAAGAAGAAGCTCCTGGCTCTGGCTTCAGCCTGGCCCAGCCCTGGCCATTGTGGCCATTTGGGAAGTGAACCAGCAGATGGAAGAACTGTCTCCCAATCTCTCTCTCCCTCTCTCTGTAACTCTGCCTTTCAAGTGAATAAAATAAATTTTTAAAAACAAAACAAAGTAGATAGAGCCACTGTCCTGGATTCATGGTAAACATTTGGAAGATTTTAGCCAAACAGTCTCCATTTAAAAGGGGTTATTTAAGGGTGGCCGTATGTCTCAGCAGTTGACAGAATGCATGAATCCCCTATCAGAGTGTCTGGCTCAGTCCTGACAACTCCACTTCCAGCCAAGCTTTCTGCCAGTGTGCCCCCGGGAAGCAGCAGGTGATGACTCAAGTGCTCGGCCCCTGCCACCCACATGGAAGACCTAAATGGAGTTCCTGGCTCCTGGCTTCAGCCCAGCCTAGCTCTGGCTATTGTGGGCATTTGGGGAGTGAACCAGTGGATGGAAAATCTCTGTCTCTCTGGCTTCCAAATAAAATGAAAATAAGTTTAAAAAGTAAAAAATGTTTAAAAAGTTTAAAAAGTAAAAATGGGTGTTTTGAGGGCACTAGTCCAGTGCTAGCTTTCCTCTGGGTCAAACATGGGCACAGGCGTGGGCAGCTGTACTGGGGGCATTGTCCTTCCATGAAGGGTGATCTTCCTCATAGGAAAAAATAAAACCTGAGGTGCAAAAGCTTGTTAAAGTTTTGTCTCATTTGTTGACAAAGATCATAACCCCGGGATCAGTATTGGAACATCTGGGAAATCCGGAATCTCCTTAAGAGACCTATTGCATTCTTCTGTTAGCTTTTCTACTTTAGCATGGGCCTGTTCAGTGGCATCCCGGGTAAAACTGGGAGGAAAAACACAAGGGTAAACACAAGACCACGATAGGAATTAGCTAGGATGAGCTGACCCAGGAGCTGAAAGCGGAATTACACCTGCCATTTCAGGAATTATCCTGAAGTGGCTGTCAGGCCTGCCTCACAACACGTCCAGGAGTGCAGGCGGGTCACCCGAGAGTGCGGCGGTGCGCGGTGCGGGACGTGCGCGTGGGTCACCCGAGAGTGCGGCAGCGCGCGGTGCGGGACGTGCGCGTGGGTCACCGCGAGAGTGCGGCAGCGCGCGGTGCGGGACGTGCGCGTGGGTCACCGCGAGAGTGCGGCGGCGCGTGGTCACGCGGGACGTGCACGTGGGTCACCGCGAGAGTGCGGCGGCGCGTGGTCACGCGGGACGTGCACGTGGGTCACCGCGAGAGTGCGGCGGCGCGTGGTCACGCGGGACGTGCACGTGGGTCACCGCGAGAGTGCGGCGGCGCGTGGTGCGGGACGTGCACGTGGGTCACCGCGGGAGTGCGGCGGCGCGTGGTGCGGGACGTGCACGTGGGTCACCGCGAGAGTGCGGCGGCACGTGGTGCAGGCGGGTCATCACGAGAGTGCGGCGGCGCGTGGTCACGCGGGACGTGCACGTGGGTCACCGCGGGAGTGCGGCGGCACGTGGTGCAGGCGGGTCATCGCGAGAGTGCGGCGGCGCGTGGTCACGCGGGACGTGCACGTGGGTCACCGCGGGAGTGCGGCGGCACGTGGTGCAGGCGGGTCACCGCAAGAGTGCGGCGGCGCGTGGTGCGGGACGTGCACGTGGGTCACCGCGAGAGTGCGGCGGCGCGCGGTGCGGGACGTGCGCGTGGGTCACCGCGAGAGTGCGGCGGCGCGCGGTGCGGGACGTGCGCGTGGGTCACCGCGGGAGTGCGGCGGCGCGCGGTGCGGGACGTGCGCGTGGGTCACCGCGGGAGTGCGGCGGCGCGTGGTGCGGGACGTGCGCGTGGGTCACCGCGGGAGTGCGGCGGCGCGTGGTGCGGGACGTGCGCGTGGGTCACCCGAGAGTGCGGCGGCGCGCGGTGCGGGACGTGCGCGTGGGTCACCCGAGAGTGCGGCGGCGCGCGGTGCAGGCGGGTCACCCGAGAGTGCCAGTGCGGCGGCAGCGTCGCGTCAACGCGGCGGACGCCTGAGGCGACCGACTGCAGCTCACGGTTTTGGAGGTTCAACATCTGAGAGTTAGGGCGGAGAGGCCGGGCCTTCCCACAACAGCTGCCCTCTGAGCACAGCCCCTGTGACTGGAGGGCCTCCCCCATGCCCACCTCCCAGACACTGTCACTTGGTTCAGTTTGCAGACTTGAGACCACTAACTGATGGCTTTGTGTTTAAACATCTACACGAGTCAGAGACAGATCGTATTCAAACCATAGCAGGTGGCACCTCCAACATTTTGTCAAGTTTCCAGCAGTTGCTAGAGAATGTGAGGTTATGACTAAGAAAGCTCTCTATGCCTGGGCAAAGGTGACAAGTGTAACATTTACAAATAAAACATTCTTATTATTTTATTATTATTTTAGTAACTAGCAAGTAATGGCTTAAAATAGACTATCTAAACACAAGGAATATAATTACTATAGTAGCTGGCCAGCTAGTATAGTAATAGCCAAAATTCACAGTATTCTTAAGAATAAAATTGCTATAGCAACTATAAAATCAGCATACGGAAGTGCAGCAAGATCAATAGATTAAGGTTGACACAGGGATGGCCCAGAGTTTCAGGCAGAAGCAGTTAACCTCCAGCCGTCAGCCACTTCTCTTTCCGGCCAGTTTGAGTTTGAGTTCATTTGTCTCTGGGGTGGCAAATGTGGATCCAGGAGTCAACTCTTCCAAGTTTGGCTGCGCAGGGATTCACAAGAAGCCCCTGGAAAGGGCCTTTTCAGGGTCATTAGGAATTTCTATGAAGACGTACTTTTTTTTTCTTTTTAAAAGATTTGTTTATTTATTTGCCAGGCAGAGGGACTGAGAGAGAGAAAAAGAAAAAAGAGATCTTCCAGCCACTGGTTCACTCACCAAGTTGTCTCAAAAGCCAGGCCTGGGCCAGGCCAAAGCCAAGAGCCAGGAACTCCATCCTGGTCTCCCACATGGGTGGCAGGGACCCAAGCACTTGGGTCATCATCCACTGCCTTCTCAGGTGCATTAGTAGGAAGCTGGATCAAAAGTGGAGAATCCAGGACTCTAACCTGCTCTCCAACACCGATGCTAACACCACAAGCAGTGGCTTAACCCACTGTGCCTTACTGCTGCCCAGAGACGTCTGGATTCCGTGAGGCAGAGGTCGTTCTCCACATATCTGTAAAAGATGCTTTTGTGGGAGTAGTTTCCATTGATAGCCTTAGCAGGCTCTAGAGGTTATGTATGCCCCCCCCCCCCGCCCCGTAATAGCTGAATAGGCCTCCTGATGCACTTCAAAGGGACAGAGTCTGCTGCCCAGTGTGGGTCTTAGGTGCAAGAGAACCATAGCGAGACTGCAGGTGGGCAGCCAGACGCGTGCTGACCTTTGGATGGGGCCGCACTGCGATCAGCAGCTTTGGTGGCTCTATGCAAACCCCAGCTCCCTGTAATTACACAGAGGCTAGGACAACATCCAGTTCCTTTTTTACAAGATGGCCCGACTCTTGTTAATGATAATCATAACTCCTGATGAGCAAATGATGGAAACACCACCCGCTGGCAAATTTAAGCTCCAAATGTGGCTTCTTGGTAAACCCTGGAGCACCTTCTTAAGCATCGTTAAAGCCCGATTAGCCCCCAATAAATGGAATTTTGTTTGTTCATGACTAGGTCGATTTTACCGCCTGTTGACATTTAGTTGTCAGCAGGATCCAGGGGAGCTCCCCTGAAGGAGCAGGGCTGCCCAAGGAACTTCTCCAGCATTTGGCCTCCCAACCTCATTTCGGTTGAGATCTGAAGCTCTTTTGTGTACTTCTTGTCAATATTTTCGCTTTCAGCAGAAGAATTGTGTCTTTTTGCTCATAGGCAGAAGATTCCGGTTTTAATTTTTGTCTTCACCACGAGGCAGATCAAGGTGCGGGTTCTGCAGTCTTTGGGTGAGTGCGCCTCTAGATGAAGACAACTGCGCTCATGGTGACACCTACTGGCCATTTTGAGTATTGCAATAGGACTGTTTGACCAACAAACTAGATGAGTCTACCAGGGTGCCATCAAACTAACGGAAAAAGAAGTTATTTCTTTCAGCCCCTTTGAGGGAATTCTAGGCAACTAAAACCTCATGGTGGTGTTGGATCTCACATGCAGCATCCTTGCAGGTAAGTCCAAATAACCATATCCTGTTCCAGAGGGAATAATTTTGGCTCCTCCAGGAGACACCCTATATGAGACTGTTCATCTTGCATTTTTTAAGATTCATTTATTTATTTGAAAGGCAGAGTTATAAACAGGGACACACACACACACACACACATCTTCCATCTGCTGGTTCACTCCCCAAATGACCACCAATGGCCAGAGCTGGGCCAGGCCAAAGCTGGGAGCCAGGAGCTTCTTCTTAGTCTCCCACATGGGTGCAGGGGTCCAAGCACTTGGGCCACCCTCCACTGCTTTTCCAGGCATATTAACATGGAGCTGTATCGGAAGTGGAGCAGCTGAGACTGGAACCAGCTTCCATATGGGATGCCGGTGCTGCAAGCCAGGGCTCTAACCTGTTGAGCCACAGCACTGGCCCCTCATTGTGCATCTTGAAACTCCTTATCTCACATGGGGTAAGTTTCCTCCTCAAGACAAGAAAGAGAGTGACTATCAACTCACAAAAGCAGCACACCTTATAAAACCAATGCAATTTCCTTAGCCTCAATCCATAAATCTTTCTAAAGTACAATGAGTAGACCACCCTCTAAAGACAGTGCTGAAGGGCAACCCCCATTCCCCACAGAAACTCAAGCCACTTTTTCTGTAACACCTATGGGTCTTCCTTACATAATGCATCTATTTTTGTTGGTTTCTGTTTCTTTTGGTGTTATTCCTAGGAAATCATTGCCAAACCCAAGGCTAAAAAGTGCATGAAAAAATGCTCCACATCACTAGTCATTAGGTAAGTGAAAATTAAAACCACAAGGAGATATCACTTCACACTCATTAGAATAGTTACTGATGGGGACAAACAGGCTCTGTAAAAAGGTTAATGTAAGTTTTATTCAGGACAGACTATGAGTGACCGAGGTCTGGGAGACACAAGTCTAGTGACTGTTAAGGCATCTTGGGGAGTGTTCCAAAGTAGTCAAATTCTAGCTAGGATTTATGTATTCCACGGAAGTAAAACTGAATTTATCATTTCACAGTGAACATACATTGGCTTGGCCCCAAAATATAGACTTTAGGTAAATGGGATTGAATTTGTCACAAGTTGGAGATTACAATTTTTAGACTGTGATTGGTTACATATATCTTCAGAAAAGAGGGATACTGATTAATTTTCAGACATTTCCAGAAATAGATAATGAATGCATAGGTAGAGCAAGAGTCCAGAATGAAAAAGACCCTGTGCGTACATCTCCCCAGTCAAATTGACCTGGTGGGCAAGAGGAACAGACCTGCAGCAGGTGTTTCTGCCCAGTGCTTTGCTGGCCTTTTAGGGGCAGTTTGTACTCATGGCTAACATGAAAATAGGGAGCGAGAGCTGGTTAGTATCTGGGGAAACCGGAGCCCTGGTGCATTGCTGGTGGGACTGTACAATAGTAGTGACGATGGGTACACAACACTGTCAATGCATTTAATGTCACTGAACTGCGTGCTTAAAATGAATAAACTGATGAATTTTATGTTGCATGTATTTTACCTACTCGCCTCTTATCCCACCATACACACACACAAATCTCCCTCAGAATTGGTCCTGAAATAGTCCCATGTGTGGTGAAAGGAGACGGGTCTCTCCTAGAGGGAGAAGCAGCCATCTTGTTCACACTGGGACCACACCCCCAGCTTACCCATGCACACACAAGTGACCGCACCAGAGACTCCACTCCCCCCTGGCCACCTGTGCCTCCCTCCATCACCGTTTCTTTACACAGCCGATCCCCCCCTTCCTGTCAGTAGCAGGTCTGTTTACCAGCTCTGTGGCCTTTCCTTCCCCTTGACATCATATGTAAGGGACCGTACAGTGAGAGCTGCTTCAGACTGCTTCCTCACTCAGCACCACGCATGCAAGGCTCACCCACGTCTGCGTGGCTTTGCAGACATTCCCTTCTCTTGCTGGATAGCTGACATGGCATCAGGTTCATTACTCTGCAGCTGGTGAGGATCATGCGGGTCCCTTAAAGCTTTCTGCCATTAGGAGGGCAGCTGCTGCACATAATTAAATGCTGGTATTTTATAGATGGGAATTATCAGAGCAGCTGTTTATATGCATAGGGGTGTGATTATTGGCTCTTATGGCAGGACTGTGTTTACCTTTGGAAGAAACTGCCAATCTGTCTTCCAAAGTGGTCCTTGCCAGTATCCATTCCACCAGCAACAAATGATAATTCTTGGTGCAATTGCTATTGTAGCTTTTAAAGAAAGTTTTTAGTCATTTAAAAAAAATTTATTTGACAGGTAGAGTTACAGACAGTGAGAGAGAGAGACAGAGAGAAAGATCTTCCTTCCGTTGGTTCACTCCCCAAATGGCCACTATGGCCGGCCGGCGCTGTGCGGATCTGAAGCCAGGAGCCAGGTGCTTCTTCCTGGTCTCCCATGAGGGTGCAGGGCCCAAG